>NC_091173.1:42245431-42247615 GCF_040958095.1 Procambarus clarkii
GAGTGATTTTGCTGTTTCCCCGTGGTTAGCCGCCCCACCTGCTTGATCAGCACCGAAGTGTACATTGGTGTCAGCCATGGTGGATACACATGTGTAGTCCCACACCAACTGTCTACCCTCCTTCCATGAGTATATGGTGATGCCATCATGGTGAAGTGCAGGGAAATCCGGGTTTTGGACCCCTAGGATGCGAGGTTCTCTCTCGGCTGGGCACCTAGCTGAGACGAGGCTTCTCTTGATGATGTCATTGACCTCGTTGTGTCTTGCATGCCAGCCCTTTGTGCTTCCGCAATGCAACCCATGCAGTTCGTATTGGTCTGCTTCCACCTCTGTTGCAAATACACTTGTATTCAGTGTGAATTGGGGCACCAAGGCGGAGGGCCACTGCTACACGAAGGGATTCTGGATCTAGGTGCATGCCCATTGCTGACATGGGTACTGCCAGGAGGAAGTCTCCTGCATGGGGGGCACACACTGCTTTGAGTCGGGCTTTCTCCTTGTCTGATGTTGCGACGCTGAGCATGGCATCAGCTACTTTTTCCACTAGAGATTGGTCCCAGCCGGACTGTTTGTGTTGTTTTGTTGGCTCTATAATGGTTGTTGGGGCTGCAAGAACATCCCACTGATTTGAACATTCAGTAAAAGCAGGATCGTGTATTCCTGCTGAATCTCTCAGGGTTGCAGGTAAGATATCTCTGACGAGGTCGTGCGATGCGTGGGAGGAGGAAAGGAAGGCTGGTAGAGCAATTTGGGAGGCTGTGCGGACACCAAGGCCGCCGAGTCTTACAGAAAGGGTTGCTTGCTCCCACTGAGAGTCGTCCAATGGCAGGTTCAGGACTTTCACCAGCATGGACCTCAGAAGGGTGTCATACACATTTAACTTAGGGCTGCTGTAGGATGGAGAACATCTCAGAAAGTAGGTCAACTTAGGGAGGACAGGCATCTTGTGAGGAGAAAGAGAGCATCATGGGCATCAATCTTGTCAATCCTGTACAGCATTCTCTTTAGATCAGTGATTTTTGCTGCCAGGGCCTCCTCGATTGCTCGGGGGCCAACGGGGGCACCCAGGAGAGTGCAGTCCGGTGGCTCGACAACGAGAATGTATGGAAGAACATTTTGTATTTGCCCAGTGATGTCTGGGTTGCGGGAGATTATTTCACATTTGAATGCATTGAGAATGAAGCCTAAGGCTGCTCCCTGCTCCTGGATTTTCCTTATATCCTCCAAAATGGTTTCCGGGGTTCCAGCGAGAGTGCCATCATCCAGGTACCAGATGTTTAGCTCGCTTGTCAGACTCTCAGTGACCTCTTTGATAGCTAGGCAGAAAAGGAGGGGTGCTAAGGAGTCACCTTGTTGGACACCTTCACAGGAGTTTATTTCATGCTCCCCAAAAAGAAGCTTAGAGTCCCCACTGTAGCACGATCGGATGAACGGGTAAAGGGGACGGAAATGGTTGTGTACAGCGTCTCGTCTGACTTGATTGAAAGCATTTTTGAAGTCAAGCTTTACTAGTGCCTTCTGGTCCGGGAGATCAGCAATGTAAGCCCGCGCTGCATGTGCTGCAGCTTCACTACCTAGGGGAATCCCAAACCCGAGCTGATGAGGTTTCAGCAAGGTGGCTGCTTCCTGGCTGATAGATCTCACTGCAGCCTTAGCTACGAGGCGTCGGAGGGTGTTGCCAACGGCAATGGGCCTGATACCCCTATCCTTCTTCTTTAGAGCACAGAGTGCTGCTCCATAAAAGACAGGCCTGATGTCCTCAGGGATGCCGCCAGCCAAACACATTGGAGAATCTGGTAAGTTCCACTAGAAGGTCCTTTGCAGCATCTCCAAGCACCGGGTTCAGCATTTGTTTGATGTGCTGGGTCTTAGGCCTGTAAAGCCCCCTGCTGAACCTGTTGGGAAAGATATGGCTGCTTGGTAAACTTCAGATTCTCGAACAGTCAAGGGTTCTATGCCAGCATTGTTTTCCTGGGGATCCCTGCTGCTGTCGGGGGCTCTGGGTGGGTGTTTGTCTTGAAGAGCCTCTGCTGTCGTGGCATTCCTGGGGGCAAAAGTGTCATCACTGGTCATGATTCTGATGGCACCTGTGGTATTGCCCTCTTCTATTTTCCTGGTGATCTGTGCTCTCATTTTGTGGTTCTCAGATGAGTTATTGTTGGTCGTCCTGCGGCTGGTGTTCTT
>NC_091173.1:42248115-42323115 GCF_040958095.1 Procambarus clarkii
AGAGAGAGAGAGAGAGAGAGAGAGAGAGAGAGAGAGAGAGAGAGAGAGACAGTTGAAAGGCAGGCCGAAAGAGCAGAGCTCAAGCCCCGCAAGCACAACTAGGTGAATAAAACTAGGTGAATACACAAACACCCACACACACACACATGTATCAGATTCTTAGCTTACAACATTTATGATTTACCAATTTGTGTTACTACATAGACTCTCAATTTCACAATATTGTATAAACTTGGAACTTAAAATTTGTCAGTCTGTTTCATAAATTAATAACTTTGTTAATTATCAATTAATCATTAATTTATTCACTTATATATTTTCACATTAATATTAGCTACTGTATAGTCTTTTTTTGTTACAATATTCCAGCATTGTTAATGAACTCTATAGCTTTAAGCTGGTACATCTGCGTCTCCAGTCTATATTTGTCCGTTCCAATTGTTTATATTGCGGTAGTGGACCCCATACCCATCCTGTGGGGGGGTAGTGGACCCCCATACCCATTCTGCGGGTGGTAGTGGACCCCATACCCATCTTGTGGGTGGTAGTGGACCCCATACCCATCTTGTGGGTGGTAGTGGACCCCATACCCATCCTGTGGGTGGTAGTGGACCCCATACCCATCTTGTGGGTGGTAGTGGACCCCATACCCATCCTGTGGGTGGTAGTGGACCCCATACCCATCTTGTGGGTGGTAGTGGACCCCCATACCCATCTTGTGGGTGGTAGTTAACCCCATACCCATCTTGTATGGGGAAGTGGACCCATACCCATATTGTGGGTGGTAGTGGACCCCATACCCTTCCTGTGGGTGGTAGTGGACCCCATACCCATCTTGTGGGTGGTAGTAAACCTAATACCCATCTTGTGGGGAAGGGAAGGTAGTGGACCCCATACCCATCCTGCGAGTGATAGTGGACCCCCATACCCATCTTGTGGGTGGAAGTGGACCCCATACCCATCCTGCGGGTGTTAGTGGACCCCAATACCCATCTTGTGGGTGGAAGTGGACCCCATTCCCATCCTGCGGGTGTTAGTGGACCCCAATACCCATCTTGTATGGGGAAGTGGACCCCATACCCATCCTGCGGGTGGTAGTGGACCCCATTCCACTCTTGTGGGGTGTTAGTTGACCCCATACCCATCTTTATTGGGAAGTGGACCCCATACCCACAGTGTGGGAGGTAGTGGACCCCATACCATCTTGTGGGTGTTAGAGGAACCCATACCCATCTTGTGGGTGGTAGTGGACCCCATTCCTATCATGTGGGTGGTAGTGGACCCCCATACCCTTTTTGTTGGTGGTTGTGGACCCCAATACCCATCTTGTTGGCGGTAGTGGACCCCATACCCATCTTGTATGCGGAAGTGGACCCCATACCCATATTGTGGGTGGTAGGGGACCCCATACCCATCTTGTGGGGGTAGTAGACCCCATACCCATCCTGCGGGTGGTAGTGAACTCCATACCCATCTTGTAGGTGTTAGTGGACCCCATACCCATCTTGTGGGGGGTAATGGACCCCATTCCCATCCTGTGGGTGGTAGTTGACCCCACTCCCATCCTGTGGGTGGTAGTGGACCCCGGACCCTACACACGTCCTTTGGGTGGTAGTGGACCCCATACCCATCTTGTGGGTGATAATGTACCCCATACCCATCCTGTGGACGGTAGTGGACCCATTACCTATCCTGTGGGTGGCAGTTGACCCCATACCTATCCTGTGGGTGGTAGGGACCCCATAGCTATCCTGTAGGCGGCAGTGGAAACATACTCATCCTGTGGTCGGTCCTGAACCCCATTCGCATCCTGCGGGTGGAAGTGGACCCCAAACCCATCATGTGGGTGGTAGTGACCCCATAGATATCCTGTAGGCAGTAGTGGACCCCATGCCCATCCTTTGGGCGGTAGTGACCCCATACCTATCATGTGGGTGGTAGTGGCCCCACCCATACCCATCCTGTGAGTGGTTGTCGACCCAATACCCATCATGTGGGCGGTAGTGGACCTCACACCCATCCTGTTGGCGGTAGTGGACCCCCATACCCATCCAGTGGATGATAGTGGTCCCCAAAGCCATCCTGTCGGCGGTAGTGGACCTTCCTGTGGATGATTGTGGTCCGCAAACCCATCATGTGGGTGGCAGTTGACCCATGCCTATCCTGTGGGCGGTACTTGACCCCATAAGCAAGTTGTGGGCGGTAATGAACCTAATACCCACCCTGAGGGCGTTAGTGGACCCCATACGGGTCATTTTGGGTGGTAGTTAACCCCCCTTACCTATCCTGTGGGCGGTAGTAGACGCGATACTATGGTGTATGGTGCCTATTAATCTTGTCTAAGTTACCAATCAAGCTGTCAATGCAATCAATCAGAGCTACCAATGTGCTACTAGTATAGTACTACTTAGTATATTACTACTAGTATACTACTTAGTATACCTACTAATCTCCTCTATCTCATTTTTCTTTTTTCTTGCAATGTATCTTTTATCATTTTATTAATTCTGCTTGAATTTACCTACTTGAAATTATCTGTTAGATTAAGGACCTGCCCGAAACGCTGCGCGTACTAGTGGCTTTACAAAATTGTAAATACCATGCTATGTATCCTCACAAACCCAATGTACCTTCTTGTATATAAATAAATAAATAAATAAATAAATACTCATCCTGTCGGCGGTAATTAAGCATATACCCATTCTTTGGACGGTACTGCACCCTATTCTCATGCTGTGGGCGACAATGGAGGCCATACCCATCCTGTGGGCGGTATAGTGGACACCAAACACACATCCTTTGAGCGGAAGTGGAACATATACCCTTCCAGTGGGCAGTAGTGGATCCCATACCCATCCTGCATGCGGTAGTGGACGCCATATTCATCCTGTGGGCAGTAGTGGACCCCATGCTCATCCTGTAGATGATAGTGGTCGTCAAACCCACCCTATGGGCAGTTGTGGACCCCATACCCATCCTGTATAGTACTCACCTAATTGTGCTTGCGGGGATTGGGTTCTGGCTCTTTGGTCCCGCCTCTCAACCGTCAATCAACTGGTGTACAGATTCCTGAGCCTACTGGGCTCTATCATATCTATATTTGAAACTGCGTATGGAGTCAGCCTCCACCACATCACTTCCTAGTGCATTCCATTTACTATCTACTCTGACACTGAAAAAGTTTTTTCTAATGTCTCTGCGGCTGATTTGGGTACTCAGCTTCCACCTGTGTCCCCATGTGCGTGTGCCACCCGTGTTAAATAATCCATCCTTGTCCACCCCTGTCAATTCCCCTGAGAATTTTGTATGTTGTGATCATGTCGCCACTAGCTCTTCTGTCTTCCAGCGACGTGAGATGCAGGTCACGTAGTCTGTCCTCATTACTCATGCCTCTTAGTTCAAGGACTTGTCTAGTGGCATACCTCTGAACTTGTTCGAGCTTCGTCTTGTGCTTGACTAGATACGGGTTCCATGCTGGGGCTACATACTCCAGGATTGGCCTTACATATGTGGTATACAAGGTTCTGAAGGATTCCTTACACAGGTTTCTGAAAGCAGTTCTGATGCTAGCCAGCCTCGCATAGGCCGCTGATGTTATTCTTTTGATGTGGGCTTCAGGAGACAGGTTTGGCGTGATATCAACTCCCAGTTCTTTCTCTCTGTCCGTTTCGTGAAGGACTTCATCTCCCATTCGGTATCCAGTGAATGGCCTCCTAGTTCCTCCTTGTTACGAACCCGGATCCAGCATCCAAGCACGGAGTAGTAACGACTACGCCATCTGTGGGTCAGCTCCCGAAACCCCCGCCAAACGAACGACGACACCGGATGAGGACGGCGAATATCGGCCACAAGGGCCAGTTTCCAGTCCTGTGCAGCTCACAACACAGCCGCTCCTGACCTCTGGTGAGGTGGTGCTCCGACGACAGCGCCATCTATGGGCTGGATACGTCAGGTGTTTGTGCCCGAGCCCGTAAGTATTAGTGTCCCGGTTATTGATGACGTGTCTGCTTACAGAGCCGACCTGGGACCACTGTGATGGAAGTGGAAGCAGTCTACCCGAGGCAGCCAGTCTCCATACTGTGAACCTTGCTGCAGCTGTTGTGACGTCGTCCCCCCGGAAGAACACTGTGGTGTGTTAGCCTGCCAGTGGAGTGGCAGTGAAAGGATTTACCCGGGACCGACTGTTGGAGACGATCATCCACTGGGGTATTGAGGACAGGAGGGTGATTTGTGATATCACACGAGACTCCTGTCTAGGGCGTACCCCTTATATCGTTCGTGGAGTGGCCGTACCAGCCTTGGTGGCTCAGTACCTGCCAGCAGACCAGCTGGACGTGTGGTTGACGGCCTCCACGACGGTGCCCCCAGTGGACCTGCGTTTTGGCTGACCTGTGGCCCGGGTAGGCTCGGTATTCTCAGAGGACACGTCGTGAGGCCACGAAGAAAGCACCAAGGACTCGGCACCGAGAGTTATGGCACCAGCGTCTTCAGTAGAAGACATCGATTGAGGATTAATCCCCTTGTAAAGTGTTAATACCCCTCCCCTTTGTGCACTCATTTATTTTATATATTTAAACGGTGATGGTAATTATAATATTAAGTTCTTAGCTTTCTTTCCCTACTCCCTTTAAGTTACTTGCATCACGGATCTCATCCCTTGATAGCCACTACTGGCTCGGGAACGGATACATATATCTTCCTCTAACAACATCAGAGTAAGGACCCCGTTGCGTCCCGAGAGGGCCGTAACACTCCTCCTAGTTTCATTACCTTACATTTACTTGGGTTGAATTTTAGGAGCCATTTGTCGGACCATTCCTTCAGTTTGTCTAGGTCATCTTGTAGCCTCATACTATCCTCCTCTGTCCTGATCCTCCTTATAATTTTTGCATCATCAGCAAACATCGAGAGGAACGAGTCAATTCCTTCTGGGAGATCATTTACGTATATCAGAAACCGTATAGTTCCAGGGACTGATCACTGTGGGGCTCCACTGGTGACTCCCCGCAATTCCGAGACCTCACCCCTCACGGTAACTCGCTGTCTCCTGTTGCTTAGGTACTCTCTTATCCAGTGGAGTACCTTTCCTTTCACTCCTGCCTGCTTCTCCAGTTTGTGCACTAGTCTCTTATGTGGTACTGTGTCAAAAGTTTTCTGGCAGTCCAGAAATATGCAGTCTGCCCAGCCCTCTCTCTCTCTTGCCTGATTTTTGTTGTCTGGTCATAGAACTCAATCCTGTTAGGCATGATTTGCAATCTCTGAACCCATGCTGATGTTGTGTTTCATGTTCTTTTGCTCCAGATGTTCCACTTGTTTTTTTTCGCACAATCTTTTCTATCATCTTGCATGGAATGTAAGTTATGGACACTGGCTTGTAGTTCAGTGCCTCCTGCCTATCACCCTTCTTGTATATTGGGACTACGTTGGCCGTCTTCCAAATTTTTGGCAGTTCACCTGTTACCAGTGACTTCTTGTACACCATGGAGAGTGGTAGGCACAGAGCATCTGCTCCTTCCTTTAGAATCCATGGTGAGATTCCATCCGGGTCTATAGCCTTTGTCACGTCCAAATCTAGCAGATGCTTCCTCACCTCCCCACTGGTAATCACAAACTCCTCTAGTGGTGTCTGGGTTGATGTTCCTTCCCTTATTTCGAGGACTTCTCCTTGCTTTGAGGTGAAGACTTCCTGGAATTTCTTATTGAGTTCCTCGCACACTTCCTTGTCCTTTTTAGTGAATCTTTCTGCCCCTATCCTCAGTTTCATCACCTGTTCCTTCACTGTTGTTTTCCTCCTGATGTGGCTATGCAGCAGTTTGGGTTGAGTCTTTGCCTTGCTCGCTGTGTCATTTTCATATTGCCTCTCCTGCCTCTCTTCTCACCCTGACGTATTCATTGCTGGCGCTCTGGTATCTTTCTCTGCTCTCTAGTGTTCTGTTGTTTTTATAGTTTCTTCACGCCATTTTACTTAACTTTTTTTTTTTTTTTTTTTTTTTTTGAGATATATACAAGAGTTGTTACATTCTTGTACAGCCACTAGTACGCGTAGCGTTTCGGGCAAGTCCTTAATCTTATGGTCCCTGGAATACGATCCCCTGCCGCGAAGAATCGTTTTTTCATCCAAGTACACATTTTACTGTTGCGTTAAACAGAGGCTACAGTTAAGGATTTACGCCCAGTAAATCCTCCCCGGCCAGGATACGAACCCATGACATAGCGCTCGCGGAACGCCAGGCGAGTGTCTTACCACTACACCACGGAGACTGCTTTGCTAGCTTGCAACTCTGATTAAACCATAGGCTTTTCATCTCTATTTCATTTTTTTCCTTTTGGACTGGGACGAACTTGTCTGCTGCCGCCTTACACTTCTGTGTAATGTAGTCCATCATGTCTTGAACCGTTTTTCCTCTGAGCTCTGTTTCCCAAGCTATTTTAGTTAGGAATTTTCTCATCTCATAGTTTCTCTTCCGGAATGCCGGCCTCTTGTTTTCTGGTCCCTTCCTTGAGTACATTAACCCTTCTTCGACCAAATATTCAAACAACAGTACACTGTGATCACTCATACCCCCGAGGGCTTCCAGACCGATTTCCCTTATATAGGTCGAGTCTTGCTGGTTCATCATTGCCTCTCATTCTCGTGGGACCCTTGACATGCTGACTTAAAATGTTTCTAGTCGTCACCTCTAGCAGTTTCGCTCCCCATGTTTCCTCACCTCCATGTGGTTCTCTGTTTTCCCAGTCTATCCTTCCATGATTAAAGTCCTCCATGCTGAGCAGATGGGATCGATTTCTACAGGCAGCAGCGGCTGCTCTCTCAATGATAATTTTAACTGCCATGTTGTTTCTGTCATACTCTTGCCTGGGTCTTCTTTCATTTTGTGGTGGGTTATATATCACTGCTACTACTACTCTTCGTGCTCGCATCGTCATGGTGCCTGTTATGAAGTCTAAGAACACTTCGCTGCCCGGAATAACCATCTCCTCGAAACTCCATTCCTTTCTCATCAGTAGAGCCATTCCGCCTCCTCCCCTTCCTTCCCTCTCTTTCCTTATTACAGTGTAGTCCTGGGGGAAACACCGCATTCGTTATGATTCCTGAGAGTTTTGTTTCTGTAAGTCCAATTACATCTGGGTTTACTTCTTGCCTTGTTTTTAATCCCATCTATGTTCGAGTACATAACCTAACTCTCTTCTGTCCATTCTCAGTTTCTGTTGATTCCACTGGAGTTGGGGGGTAAGGGATGCCTGGGATGGGTGAACCTAGGAAGGAGAGCCTGGGGGGTCTGGGGTGTGAGGGGGGGCTGGGAGGATCTGGAACAAGGGGGGCAAGGGGGTCTGACGTGATGCGGCTGAGGGGATCCGGGGTTGCGGGGTTAGTTGGGGCAAGGGATGGGGGAGCTGGAGAGACATGTGGTGGTGTGGTGGAAGGTCATGGGTTGGAGTGTGCAGGGTAGACTGGGGTGAGTTAACAGGGTGGTCAGGGGTTGGGGAGGGGAGGGGTGCCTGGGGAGGGGGGGCCATGAGGGAGGGGGTGGGGTTAATGGGAAGGGCACAGGCTGGAGAAACAGGGAAGGGCATGGGGTGCAGGAACAGAGAGGGTCTGGGGTAGGGGTTGGGGAAGAAAAAGGGCATGGGGGATTCTGGGGTCAGGGAACATGTGGGCATGATCTGAAGGGGGACTTTACTGTCTGGGGAGGTGCAAGTAATTGGTGGGGGATGGTTGAGGGGTTGGTTGGTGGGAGGCTTCTGTTACAATTCTCCCTATGGGTACTGGCCTACTGGTGGGTGGATTCCCACTCCCCTCTGAGGTTCCTCGAGACACTGAGCTGAGACCTGTGGCTCCCATATCCCCACTCCTTTCTCTGCGTCTCCTCCTTGCTTCTGCAGCCTTCCTTCTCTTCTCCCTTGTCATGTCCCTTTGCAGAAAGACGTCCTCGTATCCCCCTAACCTCACAAGTCTGCTCTTCCTGGATAGGATTTTCTCCTTTGTTGCCTCGTTCATGAGCGCTACCTTTATCAATCGTTTCCTTTCCTTCTTGTCCGAATATGCCCGAAACGCTTTGCGTAATAGTGGCTTTAGGCATTGTATGTACTAGCTATACCTATAAGTTAAACAATCCTTGTAAATATTTATTGTATGTATGTACCTTACCTAAATAAAATTGTATTGTATTGTATTGTATTGTAGATGCCCAGCCTGAAAACCTTCTCTATGTTGCTATTTGCCTCCTCCATATCCAGTCCCTCCAAGATCTCTGTCATGGTTTCTCGGTCCCTCCTCCTCCACTCCTCCCGATTGGATCCCTCTGGTTCCTGTACTCCTACAACTATAATTGTTCGTTTCCTTTCCAGCATTTGCTTAGTGCATTTTGCATCTTCCTGTGAGGTAGCTGCTTTCATAGCTGTTGCCCATAGTGGTCCCCATACCCATCCTATGGGCAGTTCATGGGCCCAGACCTATCCTACAAGTGGTATGGGCCCCTTACCCACCTAACAGGTCGTAGTGGACCCGATACCGATCCTACAGTAGGTAGTATACACAATACCATCCTGTTTGCAGTAGTTTACCCCATAAACATTCCAACGTAACATCGTTTTCTGTTCACGATTCTACAATATTTTCTTTAAAGATGTTTAAAGCATAAACTAGTGTAAATAATAATGATTGTTGCAGCACTTTTATTTTATGTAATGAATTATAGTGCTTATTATAATTTACTAAGAACAACTAATATTTCTCATAACAAAACTACGAGCCTTCAATAGGATGTAGCTGATCTGTAATATTCTAAGAGCATGGACAATAGTAGGTAAATTTCACAACCCATGTGGGACCTGAAAACTACAATTTTCATTATAATTGAACCAATCACGACTTTTCTGCTGTCTGCGGTGATGGACGGGTACTGTGAGACGTAAATTGGTACGTGAGGAAGAGTTTGGCCTTGAAAAAAATATAACTGGGAATATACCACATATGTACTAATTCATAAGGAAAATATTAACTATTAGCAATAAGTCATATTTGTGCTGTCTTGTGCGAGAGCGGGTTGTATAGTGGTGTGGTGAACCCTGTGGTCATGTATGGTGGTGTGGTGAACCCTGTGGTCATGTATGGTGGTGTGGTGAACCCTGTGGTCATGTATGGTGGTGTGGTGAACCCTGTGGTCATGTATGGTGGTGTGGTGAACCCTGTGGTCATGTATGGTGGTGTGGTGAACCCTGTGGTCATGTATGGTGGTGTGGTGAACCCTTCATGTATGGTGGTGTGGTGAACCTTGTGGTCCTGGTTGCTGGAGTGTTGATCTTTGTGGTAGTTTACACTGGCGTTGTGGTTGTAGTTGTTACAACGCCAAAGTAGGGTTAGACATGTGGTTAATAATTGTGTGAAATGTCGGAAGTTCAACATCACTTACAGAGAACAGCAGTAGTTGTAATATATGAAAAACCCTGGACACTATTGTGGCGGAGACTATATATCTGTGGCCGACGTCTACAAATGAGTGTAGAAACACCTTTGTCCCCTTTGGCTGACGTTAAAGACATTACCTATGGACTGGCACATGAAAATTCTTCGCAGAATAGTTACATATTGAATATATACTTTCACTTGAAAAACTATTAATCTTATGTTGAACTTTTATAATAATTTGTGTAAGAAATAACAACAATTAAGATTATCACAGACCTTTTGTTAGACGACAATAACCGGATGATGTTTGATGTACCACTAGCGCTAAACTGGCTGTTAAACCAAGAGCTATTTGCTGCTTGTTTTACCAAAACCTTATGGCTCACTGGTTTACCAAAAGCTGTAGGCAGGAGAGTTGCTAAGGATAGTTTGTCTCTAATTACTTATCGCTGCACACCAGGCCACACTCTCAATGTAACCAACTGTCACACTCAGGGCAAGGCCCTGTGGTCACATTATGGTCAGTACCTTCTGGACACCAGGTACAGTGTTTGCAACAGATAAAATCAATGAATGCTGGTAAAACCAAAAGCAAGACACTTCACTACACACGAGAACTGTTAACAGTACACTACTCACAACAACACTGGCGTCAACGGTGACACCAAATAAGGGCAAACATGTCGCCGCTACGCAGTATCCATATCGAGGCGGACGGAACGTTGAGCGACAAAAAGCGATACCAGTGACAAAAATGTGACTTTCCTTTCTAGATTATCTGACACACTAATAGCACAGCTGTGTGGTCTGTGCTCTCTGCTATGTTACTGGTGATATTTATCACACACGACCGGCCTGTGTGAACTCTGTGTTCCTTCTATGTTACTGGTGATATCTATCACACACTACTGAGCCAGCTGTGGAGATATCTATCACACACTACTGGGCCAGCTGTGGAGATATCTATCACACACTACTGGGCCAGCTGTGGAGATATCTATCACACACTACTGGGCCAGCTGTGGAGATATCTATCACACTCCACTGGGCCAGCTGTGGAGATATCTATCACACACTACTGAGCCAGCTGTGGAGATATCTATCACACACTACTGAGCCAGCTGTGGAGATATCTATCACACACTACTGGGCCAGCTGTGGAGATATCTATCACACACTACTGAGCCAGCTGTGGAGATATCTATCACACACCACTGAGCCAGCTGTGGAGATATCTATCACACACTACTGAGCCAGCTGTGGAGATATCTATCACACACTACTGGGCCAGCTGTGGAGATATCTATCACACACTACTGGGCCAGCTGTGGAGATATCTATCACACACTACTGAGCCAGCTGTGGAGATATCTATCACACACTACTGGGCCAGCTGTGGAGATATCTATCACACACTACTGGGCCAGCTGTGGAGATATCTATCACACACTACTGGGCCAGCTGTGGAGATATCTATCACACACTACTGGGCCAGCTGTGGAGATATCTATCACACACTACTGGGCCAGCTGTGGAGATATCTATCACACACTACTGGGCCAGCTGTGGAGATATCTATCACACTCCACTGGGCCAGCTGTGGAGATATCTATCACACACTACTGAGCCAGCTGTGGAGATATCTATCACACACTACTGAGCCAGCTGTGGAGATATCTATCACACACTACTGGGCCAGCTGTGGAGATATCTATCACACTCCACTGGGCCAGCTGTGGAGATATCTATCACACACTACTGGGCCAGCTGTGGAGATATCTATCACACACTACTGAGCCAGCTGTGGAGATATCTATCACACACTACTGGGCCAGCTGTGGAGATATCTATCACACACCACTGGGCCAGCTGTGGAGATATCTATCACACACTACTGGGCCAGCTGTGGAGATATCTATCACACACCACTGGGCCAGCTGTGGAGATATCTATCACACACCACTGGGCCAGCTGTGGAGATATCTATCACACACTACTGAGCCAGCTGTGGAGATATCTATCACACACTACTGGGCCAGCTGTGGAGATATCTATCACACACCACTGGGCCAGCTGTGGAGATATCTATCACACACTACTGGGCCAGCTGTGGAGATATCTATCACACACCACTGGGCCAGCTGTGGAGATATCTATCACACACCACTGGGCCAGCTGTGGAGATATCTATCACACACCACTGGGCCAGCTGTGGTGATATCTATCACACACCACTGGGCCAGCTGTGGAGACATCTATCACACACCACTGGGCCAGCTGTGTGTACTCTGTGCTCCCTCTATGTTAGTGCAACCCGCTCTCGCTATAACATAGTATCATTGTGGTCAAAGGCTCATAGTTCCTAAGCTGCTAATGTTCATAGTTTATCTGTGGTAGATTTCCAGTTATTTCCCTATCACCAGGCACCAACCCTTCATCACGAACCATAGTCTGTCTCATAGTACCCGTCTCATCACTGTAGAGAGCATAAGGGTCCGTTTGCTCCAATTTTAAATGATAATTGTATTTTTACAGTGAAACGTCTGATATGAAATTTACGTACTATTTTCCATGTTATTCAAGTATCATGGATACGCTACATCCAATTGAAGGCTCGTAGTTTTGTTTTGAGAAATCTTGGTAGTTCTAAGTAAATTATAATAAGCACTATAAATTATTATATGAAATTGTGGGGTTCTCTCAAATAATTTTTGTTTACAATAGTTTGTGCTTTGAAAATCTGAAGAGAGTGAATTGCAGGAACGTCATAACAAAACGATGTTAAGTTGAAATGTCTATGGGGTACACTACTGAAAACCGGATAGATCTTGGGCCCACAACAAATCACACGATGTTTATGGAGTCCACTACCACCTAAAAGGATAGGTATGTGTTCCACTACCACCTGTAGGTTGGGTATGGGTCCATTACCACCAATAGGATGGGTATGGGGTCCATTACCGCCCCATGCTTGGTATGAGGTGCATTACTGCCCACAGCATGGACATGGGGTCCACTACCGCCAACAGGAAGGCTATGAGGTCCACTTCCATCCACAGGATGGGTATGAGGTCCACTACCCCAAAGGATGGGTATGCGGTCCACTACCGCCCAGAGGATGAGTGTTTGGGTCCGCCTCCGCCTCAGAATGAGTATGGGGGTCACAACCACCCACAGGATGGGTATGTGGCCCAGTACTGCCCATATCTTTTTTAATACAAGAGTTCTTACATTCTTGTACACATTCTTACATACACAGGATAAGTATGGGGTGCACTACCACCCACAGGATGAGTATGTATACAAAACGCTAAATTGTAATGCCAATCCTGATCTCAAAAGCTTCATAGAAGGTTGTAATAGAACCCATGAGCACCACACCAGAAATAAATACAGTTTTGATATTCCTAGAGTACGACTTAATCAAACCAGAAATGCTCTACAAATCAAGGGGCCCAGAATGTGGAATGACCTTCCCAACCATGTTAAAGACAGTACCTCTCTCAACCAGTTTAAGTTAAAAACGAAGCTATACCTAATAAATTCCCTGTAACCTACCTTACCTCTCTATTGTCAACCCATGTATGTTTTTTTTTTTTTTTTTTTTTTTTTCAAATCAACGCTGTTTTAATGTAATTTTCTGTAATAATTTGTAATTGTATTTGTGCTGTTTTTTCAACAATGTTCCCCCCTCTTTTACCTCTATTTTTATTTGTACTCAACGCATTTTTTTCTTTTTACCCATTAGTTTTAAGCTTTAGTCAGTAGTGTTTTTTCCTGCCCGAAACGCTTTGCAGAATAGTGGCTTTAGGCATTGTATGTACTACCTCTTATCTATAAAGCCAACAAACTTTGTAAAATCTCTTTATGTATGTACCTTTGCCTAAATAAAAATTATTATTATTATTATTATATATGCGGGGTCCACTACTGCCCACGGGGTTGGACTATCATCTACAGGAAGGATATGGGGTCCACTACCACTAGCAGGATGGATTTAGGGTTCACAACTATTCACACGCTGTGTATGGGGTCCACTATCACCCGTAGGATGGGTATGGGGTCCACTACCACCTGTTGGTTGTGTATGGGGTCAACTACCACCTACAGGATGAGGCTGGAGTTCACTACCGCCCACAGGATGGGTATGGGGTCCACTAGCACGAACAGGAGGAGTATGGGGTCCACTGCCACCCAAAGGATGAGTATGGGGTCCACTATCACCCACTGGATAGGTATGGGGTTCACTACCATCCACAGGATGAGTAGGGGATCCACTACCACGTATACGATAGGTATGGGGTCCACTACAACCACAGGATGAGTATAGGGTCCACTACTGGTCAGAAAATGAGTGTATGGTCCACCTCTGCCCACAGGATGGGTATGGGGTCCACTGCTCCCATCAGGATGGGTATTGGGTCGATTGCCGCCTAGAAAATGGGTGTATGGTTCACTACCGCCTACAGGATTGGTATGGGTCCTGTACCGCCCATGGAATGGGACCCAAGGTGTCCACTACCACCTGTAGATGTTTATTGGGTCCACTACTGCCTACATGATCAAGTACCGCCCAGTCAAGTACTCTCGGAAACCTGATACATATGTTAACATACTATAGTTACCCATTAAGATTTTTTGGAAAAATGGGAGATTCCGTGGCGTCATCACAACAAGACGTATATTCACAACATGTATACATTAAACTCTAATTATTCCTTTAAACAGAGTCTAGTGTTTAAACTTAATAAAATAGTATTCAATAGGACTGAATAATTATACCATACACCAGAAAATATAGCTTGCCTCCCTAGCCCTTAAGACAGAGTAGGAACCAGCAGAGTACTGGAACAAAACATTGTTGGAACACTCCCTCAAGGGAGGGGAGGCAAGTTATTGTCTCAGAGAGAGAGAGAAACAGAGAGGGGCTCCTCACAGCATGCATAACTCGTCAAAGACTCCCAAAATATGAGTCATCAACCAACAAACTGCCATTGTAACCCCTACAGCAGCAAAGTTCCTGACCGCCTTATATTCTTTTATTGGTAGTGATCACCATTAAATACTGGATAGGGTGCCGGTTATTAGCATACGAAAACCTAAACACAGTGAGTAGTGTTCCTCAGCAACACACAAATATTTCATGTCACACCTGTACTTTATATGTTGATGGAGCCATTCCTTCGGCAGGTAATTCGTGATCTGGAATAATTAGAAGGTGAGCTGGCCCACATAAACTGTGAAGTGTCTTGCTGCCCCTGTTGGTCCACAGACACCACAGTGCTAGGCCGCCATTACATGGCACTCTGAAGCACATGTGCCACACCCTAACAGAAGTTGGAGGCAACAACTATACCACGGCCTACCAGGCTATATCAACCACACAGCTGAGACATTCTAAATTGTATATTAATATAATTATAAGATGACAGTAATACTAACCAATGTAGTCTAATTACCACCGTAGGTGGTATAATTTATATAAAGCTAGAGGTAAATATTTACAACTTAATATATATCCACACATTGTGGTATAAGTTGTACATATATCCCTTCAAACTATGTGCAGATAAATTCTGGCAGGCTGAATCAAAATATACAGTCAGTTTAAAATCACAATTCAATACTGAAGTTAACGAAAAATATAATAAAAATAAATAAATGTCTGCTAGGATTTTCCCACAAATACCGCCCAGAAGATGGCTACGGGGTGCGGTACTCCCCCATAGCCATCCGGTACTGCCTATGGCGTCCGGTACTCTGGGCGGGACCAAAGAGCCCAAGCTCAACTCCTGCAAGCACAATTAGGTGAGTACAGGATGGGTATGGCGTCCACTACAACGCATAGAATGGATATTGGTCCCACTACTGCTCATGGGTTGGGGTATGGGGTCAACTATAGCTCATGGGTTGGGGTCAGCTACAGCTCATGGGTTGGGGTATGGGGTCAGCTACAGATCATGGGTTGGGGTATGGGGTCAACTACAGCTCATGGGTTGGGGTATGGGGTCAACTACAGCTCACGGGTTGGGGTATGGGGTCAGCTACAGCTCACGGGTTGGGGTATGGGGTCAACTACAGATCACAGGTTGGGGTATGGGGTCAGCTACAGCTCATGGGTTGGGGTATGGGGTCAACTACAGATCACGGGTTGGGATATGGGGTCAACTACAGCTCACGGGTTGGGGTATGGGGTCAACTACAGCTCACGGGTTGGGGTATGGGGTCAACTATAGCTCATGGGTTGGGGTCCTAAATGGTTTCCTTCGCCATGACATCCATTTAGGTCATGGGTGATGGCTCCATCACCCATGTCAGGTACATGCATACAATAATATAAATAAATAAATAGTTTATGTAGATAAAAGTACATACAAACATATTGCGTTACAATTAGCATGCTTGATTTCTAGATAGAGCTAGTATATACTATCCTTAAAGACACTAATACCCACACCTTTGGCGGCCAACCTGTCCTCATAAAATTACGTTGCTATACACCCGTATGCGCGCTATGGCCAAAATGAACGTAATTTGACATTAAATTGGCTCACGAAAGTGAAGTATTATCACGTTTTCTGTTGTGAGTCCTCCTGCTTACTCGGTAAGGTTAGGAGAGGAAACTTTCAATTGACGGTTTTCATGACGTTTTGAAACCTTAGGAAAACTTCCTGCCCTATTAACCTTCCAGAGGACCCTTAACTTGCTGTTTTGGAAGAAAAAACTCCAAAATTTATTTTCAATTATTTTTCATTTTGAAATTACGTCCATTTTCGGCCATACGGGCAAACGGTCAAATTCAAACGTAATCTGTAAGAGAGGTTCAGGAAATACGTAAAAACTAAGACAAGACTAACTGAGATCAACAACATGAATTTAAATTAAATAGGTTGACACTTAGTAGGTAAGGTAGGTTACATGGAGTTGATTATGTAGTACTTAGTTGTTTTTATCTTAAACTAGATGATAGAGAGGCAGTCTTTGGCGTGATTAGGAATACATTCATGCATACATACATACATATATACATACATAAATACATACATACATACATACATACATACATACATACATACATACATACATACATACATACATACATACATACATACATACGTACGTACGTACGTACGTACTTATGTACATACATCCATACATACATACATACATACATACATACATACATACATACATACATACATACATACATACATACATACATACATACATACATACATACATACATATACATCTAGTCAGTATATTGTTATTTCGAGATAAAATCCAATACAGTTTATATTGGTGCGACGCCACTGTCATGAGGTTACCTGGAGGTGCTTCTTGAGGAGTTTAAATATCTCAGGAACTGTAGGCTTATGCGAGACATGTGTTAGATGGGGCATCTACAAGCACCAGCTGGAGGCTGGGGGAGTGTTGATGATTGAGGTGATGGTTAGCCCAAATGTTGGAGGGTGGGTTTGACAATAACCCCCCCCCCGCACACACACACACACGTTGACCACACAACGTCTATGGTTATCTGCCACTCTCACTTACCAAGGGTATCTCATACACACACACACACACACACACACACACACACACAAAAGAAAGGCTGTTGGTCCAGATGGGATCTCACCATGGGTACTGAAAGAGTGTGCAGAGGCACTTTGCTTGCCACTCTCCATAGTGTATAGTAAGTCACTGGACACGAGAGACCTACCAGAAATATGGAAGACGGCGAATGTGGTCCCAATATACAAAAAGGGCGACAGGCAAGAGACACTGAACTACAGGCCAGTGTCCTTGACTTGTATGCCATGCAAGGTGATGGAGAAGATCGTGAGAAAAAACCTGGTAACACATCTGGAGAGAAGGGACTTCGTGACAAATCGCCAACATGGGTTCAAGGAGGGTAAATCTTGCCCTACAGGCTTGATAGAATTCTACGATCAGGTGACAAAGATTAAGCAAGAAAGAGAGGGCTGGGCGGACTGCATTTTCTTGGATTGTCGGAAAGCCTTTGACACAGTACCGCATATGAGGCTGGTACATAAGCTGGAGAGACAGGCAGGTGTAGCTGGTAAGGTGCTCCAATGGATAAGGGAGTATCTAAGCAATAGGAAGCAGAGAGTTACGGTGAGGGGTCAGACCTCCGATTGGCGTGAAATCACCAGTGAAATCACCCACAGGGCTCTGTACTCGGTCCTATCTTGTTTCTGATATATCTAATGATCTCCCAGAGGGTATCGATTCATTTCTCTCAATGTTTGCGAATGATGCTAAAATTATGAGAAGGATTGAAACAGAAGAGGACTGTTTGAGGCTTCAAGAAAACCTAGACAAGCTGAAGGAATGGTCGAACAAATGGTTGTTAGAGTTTAACCCAACCAAATGTAATGTAATGAAGATAGGTGTAGGGAGCAGGAGGCCAGATACAAGGTATCATCTGGGAGAGGAAATTCTTCAGGAGTCAGAGAAGGAAAAAGACTTGGGGGTTGATATCACGCCAGACCTGTCTCCTGCAGCACATATCAAGCGGATAACATCAGCGGCATATGCCAGGCTGGCCAACATACGAACGGCATTCAGAAACTGGTGTAAAGAATCATTCAGAACTTTGTATACCACATATGTCAGGCCAATCCTGGAGTATGCAGCCCCAGCATGGAGTCCATATCTAGTCAAGGATAAGACTAAACTGGAAAAGGTTCAAAGGTTTACCACCAGACTAGTACCCGAGTTGAGAGGTATGAGCTACGAGGAGAGACTACGGGAATTAAACCTCACTTCGCTGGAAGACAGAAGAGTTAGGGGGGACATGATCACAACATTCAAGATTCTGAAGGGAATTGATAGGGTAGATAACGACAGTCTATTTAACACAAGGGGAACACGCACAAGGGGACACAGGTGGAAACTGAGTGCCCAAATGAGCCACAGAGATATTAGAAAGAACTTTTTTAGTGTCAGAGTGGTTGACAAATGGAATGCATTAGGAAGTGATGTGGTGGAGGCTGACTCCATACACAGTTTCAAGTGTAGATATGATAGAGCCCAGTAGGCTCAGGAATCTGTACACCTGTTGATTGACGGTTGAGAGGCGGGACTAAAGAGCCAGAGCTCAACCCCCGCAAACACAACTAGGTGAGTACAACTAGGTGAGTACACACACACACACACACACACACACACACACACACACACACACACACACACACACACACACCGTTCTTATGTTAGCCAACCTGGCATATGCTGCTGTGTGTGTACTCACCTATTTGTGAAAGCTCAACACCCGCAAGCACAAATAGGTGAGTACATACACAGCGGCATATGCCAAGTTGGCTAGCATAATAACGGCCTTTTGAAACGTGTGTAAGGAATCTTTCAGAACTTTGTATACCACATATGTCAGGCCAATCCTGGAGTATGCAGCCCCAGCATGGAGTCCATATCTAGTCAAGGATAAGACTAAACTGGAAAAGGTTCAAAGGTTTGCCACCAGACTAGTACCCGAACTGAGGGGTATGAGCTACGAGGAGTGACTACGGGAATTAAACCTCACGTCACTGGGAGACAGGACAAGTTAGAGGGGACATAATCACCACATACAAGATTCTCAGAGGAATTAAATTGGTAGATAAGGAATGACTATTTAATACAAGGGGCACATGCACTAGGGGACACAGGTGGAAACTGAGTGCCCAAATGAGCCATTGAGACGTTAGAAAGAACTTTTTTAGTGTCAGAATGGTTGACAAATGGAATACATTAGGAAGTGAAGTGATGGAAGCAGACTCCATACACAGTTTCAAGTGAAGATATGATAGAGCCCAGTAGGCTCAGGAACCTGTACATCAGTAGATTGACAGTTGAGAGGTGGGACCAAAGAGCCAGAGCTCAACTCCCACAAGCACAAATAGGTGAGTACACATGCATCCGTAACAATATATATATTGTTACGGACTCGTCACCCTTGTCTGGGGGGGGGGGTAGAGTAGCAGTTCCAGCGCCATCTACGAGTCCACACCCGAACTTCCCTGATATTGGACGCAATGTAGGCAACGCCATCTTTTGGTGATGGTGTGATCGTAACAAGTGGTTCAAGATTCCTGCCTTGGTCAGACAGACGTTGCTGTAGATGACCTCTGGTGAGGTGGCGGCTTCAGACCAGCGCCATCTGTTGTGCTACGGAGCACGATGTCAATTCCCCAGTGAGTAAGTATTACTTCCTGGTTTCACTAGTACCTTCCATTTAACTGATGATGTGTCTGTGTCCATAGAAGTGACGTGGGGCAGCAGTGGTACTGAAGATGGCAATTTACCTTGGGTGATCCTAGTACTCTCCGCTTGGTCCTAGAAGAAGACCCCGGAAGCCGCCGCTGATCTTAGCAGTGTGTTGGCTTTTGGATTTCGCAGTGTGGATAGAGATCGGCGTACCCGAGAATTGTCTTGGGGGGAGTACCTGACAACAAGGAGGTGCCTATCGTGAAGTGCTGCTAGCCTGCCGCTAGGGACTCCTGCCAGGGGATAACTACCCCTGTACATAGTGGCGTGACCCTGTGCAGCGTGTGGTTAAAGTCCTCTGCCAGCGTGCAGTTGGAGGGCTATAGTGGGGTAGAGGCACCTCGTGACACTCTGTGGATCGACCCACGTACAAGGTGAAACTCGCCAGTGGTTCTCAGTACAGTTGGAAAAAGGAACCGAGTGTGTTGGAAACACTGGGCTTAACGAACACTGCATTGTGTGTGTTTTGAGTGTCCTGTGCGAAAGCAACACTATTGTAAATATTCGTGTAGTAAGTTGATCCTAGTAAGTTGTAAGTTGATTTATTTTGCTACATATATACTTTTAACGGTGATAATATAATACATTGGTGAAGGAAATAGTGTTTCGTTCACCCCCTTCGTTTTTTATTTTGCTCTATATAGCCACTTTCTTCAAAGTGGCTATATAGAGCATATATTATTTTATATATTGTGACGATAATCTCTTTCAAGAGAGATTGAGCCTGCTCTTCCCTACCTAAAGTTAGCTTCTCCTACTACCCCCCTTGTTTTTTTATTATGGTGTACACTTTATTATGCAAGGTTATACAGTTACATATCTGATTTTATACAAAAAATGAACATTAAGAGGACACAAGAAAAAGTTCGCTTCCTAGAGGCTGTAGATTTCCTCGAACTCCTCCGACGCCGGGCAGGAACCGAGGATGCAACGGGCATTCCCCCTCTGGATCGCGACACTGAGGCACTGAAAGAGAAAACTTGCCGCTCTAGGGTCACTTGTGGTGTCAATAAGCTTGGAACCAAGATCCTTAAGAAACCTTCTTGCACTCTCACCCCATGGGCCTAGGGTCTCAGACCCTATTGGAACGAAGTTGTACCATTGATCTAATTGCCTGTACTTGACTGAATTATGTTTTTCTCTGTGTGTCGCTGCGGCTCCTGCTGTGCCGGCAGAGAGGGTGATGTATGTCGTTGCCAGGGTGGATACGCAAGTATAGTCCCATGCTAACTGCCTGCCACCATTCCACGGACGCAGTGTGATTCCGTCTGGTCGGCCGGCAAAGTTAACAGAGTCATGGTTCAGTAGGTTGCGGGGCTCTCTCTCCGCTAGACACTGAGCAGAGGCAAGGCTTCTTTTGATGATGACGTTGACTTCGTCGTGTCTAGTGTGCCAACCACCCGATTTTCCACAGTGCAGGCCATGCAATCCATATTCGTCAGCATCTGCCTCGCCGCAAATACACCTGTGAAAAGTGTGGATAGGGGCAGCAAGGCGGAGAGCGACTGCAATACGGAGCTCCTGCGGATTAAGACGTGTGCCTGTCGCAGACATGGAGACTGCCAGAAGGAAGTCCCCTGCACGGGGAGCCTGCACAGCTGTGAGGCGTGCACGATCAGTGGGGGTTGTTGCTGCCTCCAGCAAAGCTGTGGCTTCTTTGTCTACAATGGGGCTGTCCCAACTGGATTGTTTCTTGGCTTTCGGCATGGCTGGTCTGAGTGCTGGGTCTGTCATGGCACCCCATTTCGTGTCGCATTCCGTGTAGTGGGGGTCCTGTATCCCCGCTACATCACTCAGGGTGTTAGGTAGAATTTCCTTAACCAGGTCATCTGATGCTGAGGAGGAAGACAGGAGGGCTGGGACAGCAATTTGGGTGGCGGTGCGGACACCCAAGCCACCGAGCCTGACAGGAAGAGTGGCTTGTTTCCATTGGCATTCGTTGAGGGAGAGGTTAACAACTTTTTCCAGCATGGTCTTCAGTAAGAGGTCATACTCTTCAAGCTTTTGGGTGTCGTAAGATGGGGCGCACCTCAGAAAGTAGGTTCTACTATATATATATATATATATATACTATATATTCTACTACTATATATAGTATAAAAACCTAGAAGGGGTACCACCTCTGGGGCAAGTGTAGGGACCCATAGCCTCGGAGAAGAAAATAAAGAGTACTCAGAGAAGACCTTGTGGATCCTCACTGAACACTTTGATATTTTCTTCTCCTACCACCCCTATTCTTTTGTTAAGTGTGTATATTTATCTAACTTTATTTCAAAATGTCATTACACAAAAAAAGTTACAATATTGATTACATGCAGGGTACAAGGCTGCTTGTCACAAGTTGAACAGCTCCTCCAGCTCCTCAGATGGCGGGCAGGAACCGTGGATGCAGTGAGCATTTCCTCTCTGGATTGCCACACTAAGGCGCTGTGCCACACTATATAGTATATATATATATATATATATATATATATATATATATATATATATATATATATATATATATATATATATATATATATATATATATATATATATATTAGTATATTTTGGTAGCAGTCTTTCCTGTAGACATATATTATTAAATATGACCGAAAAAGTAAGATTAATAATTCTAACACGAATTTTCTCAATCTTTCGTACATTACGCTTCACTGTTGGAGGTAAATCAAAAATCACTTCTCCAAAATTCATTTTTATTTCTAGTCTGACGCGACACGGGCGCGTTTCGTAAAACTTATTACATTTTCAAAGACTTCACAAATACACAACTGATTAGAACTTGCGTTTCTCTGATTTTATATCTACATTTGAGTGAGGTGGGAAGGGTGATGTGGCATTAACACAAGACAGAACAATAGGGGATATTAATAGGGTATTAAAAGTATCAACACAAGACAGAACAGAAACAATGGGTATTGAATAGAAGTGTTTGTAGAAAGCCTATTGGTCCATATTTCTTGATGCTTCTATATTGGAGCGGAGTCTTGAGGTGGGTAGAATATAGTTGTGCAATAATTGGCTGTTGATTGCTGGTGTTGACTTCTTGATGTGTAGTGCCTCGCAAACGTCAAGCCGCCTGCTATCGCTGTATCTATCGATGATTTCTGTGTTGTTTACTAGGATTTCTCTGGCGATGGTTTGGTTATGGGAAGAGATTATATGTTCCTTAATGGAGCCCTGTTGCTTATGCATCGTTAAACGCCTAGAAAGAGATGTTGTTGTCTTGCCTATATACTGGGTTTTTTGGAGCTTACAGTCCCCAAGTGGGCATTTGAAGGCATAGACGACGTTAGTCTCTTTTAAAGCGTTCTGTTTTGTGTCTGGAGAGTTTCTCATGAGTAGGCTGGCCGTTTTTCTGGTTTTATAGTAAATCGTCAGTTGTATCCTCTGATTTTTGTCTGTAGGGATAACGTTTCTATTAACAATATCTTTCAGGACCCTTTCCTCCGTTTTATGAGCTGTGGAAAAGAAGTTCCTGTAAATTCAGAATGGAAGCAAGTCGATGAAGAACTCTGTAGGGTAAGGCAGGTCCTAGTCAATAACGGCTTCTCCAATGGTTTCATCGAAGACATCATAAGAAGGAAAGTGAAAAGCCATGCAACCTCCGAAGAGACAACTAACACAACACCTATACCCCCTATTAGACTATTTTACAGGAACTTCTTTTCCACAGCTCATGGTTGTGGATATATAATATATCCATATAATATATCTAGAATATAGTTGTGCACAACTATATTCTACCCACCTCAAGACTCCGCTCCAATATAGAAGCATCAAGAAATATGGACCAATAGGCTTTCTACAAACACTTCTATTCAATACCCATTGTTTCTGTTCTGTCTTGTGTTGATACTTTTAATACCCTATTAATATCCCCTCTTGTTCTGTCTTGTGTTAATGCCACATCACCCCTCCCACCTCACTCAAATGTAGATATAAAATCAGAGATACATTCTAATCAGTTGTGTATTTGTGAAGTCTTTGAAAATGTAATAAGTTTTACGAAACGCGCCCGTGTCGCGTCAGACTAGAAATAAAAATGAATTTTGGAGAAGTGATTTTTGATTTACCTCCAACAGTGAAGCGTAATGTACGAAAGATTGAGAAAATTCGTGTTAGAATTATTAATCTTACTTTTTCGGTCATATTTAATAATATATGTCTACAGGAAAGACTGCTACCAAAATATACTAATATATATATATATATATATATATATATATATATATATATATATATATTAGTATATTTTGGTAGCAGTCTTTCCTGTAGACATATATTATTAAATATGACCGAAAAAGTAAGATTAATAATTCTAACACGAATTTTCTCAATCTTTCGTACATTTCTTTTCACTGTTGGAGGTAATTCAAAAATCACTTCTCCAAAATTCATTTTTATTTCTAGTCTGACGCGACACTTGAGCGCGTTTTGTAAAACTTATTACATTTTCAAAGACTTTAGTTAACACATACACAACTGAATAGAACTTACTGAATAGAATAGAACATCTCCGATTTTGTTTATATCTACATTTGAGTGAGGTGGATGGGGTGAGGTGGTATTTAATAAGGTATTAATTTCATCAACACAAGCCAGAACATGAAACAATGGGTATTGAATAGAAGTGATTGTAGAAAGCCTATTGGTCCATATTTCTTGATGCTTCTATATTGGAGCGGAGTCTTGAGGTGGGTAGAATATAGTTGTGCATTAATTGGCTGTTGATTGCTGGTGTTGACTTCTTGATGTGTAATGCCTCGCAAACGTCAAGCCGCCTGCTATCGCTGTATCTATCGATGATTTCTGTGTTGTTTACTAGGATTTCTCTGGCGATGGTTTGGTTGTGGGAAGAGATTATATGTTGCTTAATGGAGCCCTGTTGCTTATGCATCGTTAAACGCCGTTTAACGCCGTTGCTTATGCATCGTTAAATTATATATATAGATAATATATACACACAATCATTTACACAAATACATATACACACACTGATAATCTTTTAATATCACAAGTGATTCAACAAGAGGTTCACAACAGTCACTATACAAGGCACTTTTACATCTATGCTGAGTCACACAGTTACTAGTCTTGCTCCACTCCCACCCAACTGGGCGGCAGCTTTACAGTCATGTGCATACATCATCTATAGTAAGCAAATTTTGGATACTTCCCTTAGATTCCCGGCAGTACATCGTTATGAATGAAGTACTTACATATTTCTTGGACTCCATTGATGGTGTTATCTCTGAATTTCGCATTTTTTTTCATTCCATTATATTACTCTTGCTCCATACAACCGCTGAGCCGTGATTGCCTTTGTCTTTGATCAGAGACGCTAGTGACCATGAAACAATGCAGCCTCTTTTCGGTGTAGATACTTTGAGTGATGCCTTAACTCTCCCACTTCTACATTAGTTGATGTGAAGTAGTGCTCTGACGATTGAGGACGGTTAGAAACTTTAATTACAAAAACTTTGTGGATTAACAAAGGAGCTGTTGGAATATTGGGCATTGGAGTGGCACCAACTATAGCTGTGCTAGGCCTAGCTCCTCGCCCGGCCAGGAAAGGAGGATATGGTGCCAGGAACGCCTTCATGATCAACTTGCTTATTGCATATCTCTCCACCAGCTCTCAAGAACTACGGTTTGTGGACTGTGTATTTCAGTTTTGTTGTGAGTATTGAGCAGACTCCAGGTATCTATGCGTATGTCACTAACTTAAAATTTAGCTTGCGGACGCTGTGACCTTGAAAATAGTGGAGCCTCATATATGCAGGCTGACCGATTTATTTCTGCTGATCTTGTTTGATGGTTCGCGGCCCCTTCCACCCTGTGAATCGACCATCTACTGGTGTGCTGCTTTGTGGTTCACTGTGGGGCGTGCATATATGCAATACCCTGCATATAGGTGTTGTGTCTTTAACGTCATGGCAACTGTCCTGGGCGAGATGCCGGGCAGCACATCACAGTTGCCAGATAGTGACTTTGGGGACCACCGTATACTCAATAGTTCTCTAATGATGGTGCGATCTCCTTAGTGATGACGCACGACACATCAGAGGGCGGTGCATATGATAAGGTTACAAGGTGCAAATGAGTAAAAGTCAGCGCCGTAAGCATTCGAGAACGGCACGACCTAGCCAACCCAAATTTTAAATTTTAAATTTTTATATTTTGCCCCAAGGGGCGAGTTTAATGGGCAGCGCCACTCATCTTGTGAGTGGACATACCGCCATAGCAGCATGTACATCACTCCCCAATAGGAAGAAAACCCGCTGGGTTGTTCATCCTGTCACTTGTACCCAGACACAGCTGGGACTTGCTTAACTGTCTCAAGTGAACAGCTCCTCAAACAAGAAGATTAACATCTATCAACCCTTAAAAGCTTACGTTTTCTTGGGGGTGCAAAATGGGGAAATTTTTTAAGAACAGTATCAATATTTGACAAATAGTGTTTTCCTAACTCAATGTGGGGTTTATTATTCTACACGTACTTCTGATGTCTCTCAGGTGTTCACATTCACGTAGATAGTGGTCATGGCGGTGTCCATCACTCTCACCACAGATTCTGCAACTTCGCTGATCAACTGTTGTTTCCATTCCACATCTCCATGGATATTTGTATCCAAAACGGATTCTCGCTATTACTGATTCTCTCCCTCGTCCTCCTCCTCTTCGGCCATAATGATTGGGATTGCCAGCTGCAACCATGTTGTGCCATCGTACAGATTCGCTGGTTTGTGCTTCTATCCTCCTTTCCTCAGTTACCTTGTCACGGTGATGTTGCCTGACAATACCTCTAATTTGTAGTAGAGTCTTGGGTATGAAGTATTCAATATGGTCTCCTTCAGCGCCTTCAGCAGCCAGTACATCTGCTCGTTCATTCCCACATATCCCAACATGGGAGGGGATCCACAGAAACTTGATGACTCTTCCCTGATTGGTAATTACTCTCACAGCTCTCTTAATTTCAGCAACTATTGCAAGATTTTCTGCCCGATTTCTACTTAGGCTTTGTAGTGCTGCTTTTGAATCGGTGCAAATCACTGCACCATTAGTGTTCCGTTCAAGAAACCTTAACGCCATAACAATGACAGTTAGCTCTGCTTGCGTTGAAGAGGCATAGTTCTCAAATCGGCTGCTGCCAAACATTTACGGCTAGATTTTTCTCTGGGAACCACAGTAGAGGGAAAAGTGCAGTGGTTGTGAAGCCTCTGTGACATATTATGACATGGTCATTAAATTCATTAAGTTACCTAGAGATAAAAGTGAGTATGTCTTCGTTACAAACGACAGTGCTTTTGTAAATGTGTTGCTAAACACAGAGTATGCAGGCATTAAGATGAAAATGCAGTACCAAGGTGTCCAAAAGTAACCATTGTCATATTCAATGTTAATAAACACATTAAGCCTGTATATCTCTGTGATGAAAATGTTGTAAACCCTTAACGTCCGAGAAATGGCCTCATAACTTCCACATGGAAAGATGCCACGCCTATACCTGATAGAATTTACTCTAGAGCAGCTTTAGGTCGGCACTATAACTTAGAACTCTACAACTTTCCCCCTCGTGGGTGTTATAAGTGTCAACGCTGGGGACGTCACGTGGCCAGGTACTGCACAAGCAAAAACTATTTTTGTGCCGTGTGTGGTGAACCTCATAAATCTGAGGTGTGTTTTAAACTCATAAAGGAACGTTACCCAGTAAATGAAAAATGCATAAACTATGGCAGGAGCGGTGTTCAAGCCTGGCACCTTGACTGTGGCAGGAGTGGTGTACAAGCATGGCACCTTGACTGTGTCAGGAGCGGTGTTCAAGCCTGGCACCTTGACTGTGGCAGGAGTGGTGTACAAGCATGGCACCTTGACTGTGGCAGGAGTGGTGTTCAAGCCTGGCACCTTGACTGTGGCAGGAGTGGTGTCCAAGCCTGGCACCTTGACTGTGGCAGGAGTGGTGTTCAAGCCTGGCACCTTGACTGTGGCAGGAGTGGTGTTCAAGCCTGGCACCTTGACTGTGGCAGGAGTGGTGTTCAAGCTTGGCACCTTGACTGTAGCAGGAGTGGTGTTCAAGCCTGGCACCTTGACTGTGGCAGGAGTGGTGTTCAAGCCTGGCACCTTGACTGTGGCAGGAGAGGTGTTCAAGCCTGGCACCTTGACTGTGGCAGGAGTGGTGTCCAAGCCTGGCACCTTGACTGTGGCAGGAGTGGTGTTCAAGCCTGGCACCTTGACTGTGGCAGGAGTGGTGTTCAAGCCTGGCACCTTGACTGTGGCAGGAGTGGTGTTCAAGCCTGGCACCTTGACTGTGGCAGGAGTGGTGTTCAAGCATGGCACCTTGACTGTGGCAGGAGTGGTGTTCAAGCATGGCACCTTGACTGTGTCAAACTACCAGCTGTTTTCCGTCAGGTGCCCGGTCGCGCCCACCCGGAAGAGAGGTTGCCAGGTACTGCTGCCGGCTCTAATTCCTGTGCAGAGCCACCTGAACGTAGTGTTCGTAGCAGCTGGATACCAAATACTTCACCATCTGCCAATCACCAGGAGCACCACGGGGCCAGACGACAGGTTTCTGTTCAACCTGATGCTGCCCGTCAGGTGCCAGGAACCTGCCTCCCGGAGGTGTTGACACCACACTCGCCTTCCCCTCCACACCACCATGAAGAGCAGTTGCCAACTGCTGGCACCAGCACCACTCCCTGTCCAGAGCCATCTGGAGGTGATGATCGCTCCAGCTGGCTGCCAACCTCACCACCTTTAAATTACGAAGTGCACAAGGGGACCGGTGCCAGACCGAAGACTCCTGCCATCACCCCAGCTCCCTCTCAAGCACCAGGTGCTGGACCTTCTGCTAGTGGTGGACCTGCCCCTGATGTAGAGTGGCCACTCCCCGGTTCTGCTAGTGGCGGACCTGCCCCTGATGTAGAGTGGCCACTCCCCGGTTCTGCCAGTGGTGGACCTGTCCCTGATGTAGAGTGGTCACTCCCCGGTTCTGCCAGTGGTGGACCTGCCCCTGATGTAGAGTGGCCACTCTCCGGTTCTGCCAGTGGCGGACCTGCCCCTGATGTAGAGTGGCCACTCCCCGGTTCTGCCAGTGGTGGGCCTGCACCTGTTGTAGAGTGGCCACTCCCCGGTTCTGCCAGTGGTGGACCTGCCCCTGATGTAGAGTGGCCACTCCCCGGTTCTGCCAGTGGTGGACCTGCCCCTGATGTAGAGTGGCCACTCCCCGGTTCTGCCAGTGGTGGACCTGCCCTTGATGTAGAGTGGCCACTCCCCGGTTCTGCCAGTGGTGGACCTGCCCTTGATGTAGAGTGGCCACTCCCCGGTTCTGCCAGTGGTGGACCTGCCCTTGATGTAGAGTGGCCTCTCCCCGGTTCTGCCAGTGGTGGACCTGCCCCTGATGTAGAGTGGTCACTCCCCGGTTCTGCCAGTGGTGGACCTGCCCCTGATGTAGAGTGGCCACTCCCCGGTTCTGCCAGTGGTGGACCTGCCCCTGATGTAGAGTGGCCTCTCCCCGGTTCTGCCAGTGGCGGACCTGCCCCTGATGTAGAGTGGCCACTCCCCGGTTCTGCCAGTGGTGGACCTGCCCTTGATGTAGAGTGGCCACTCCCCGGTTCTGCCAGTGGTGGACCTGCCCTTGATGTAGAGTGGCCACTCCCCGGTTCTGCCAGTGGTGGACCTGCCCCTGATGTAGAGTGGCCTCTCCCCGGTTCTGCCAGTGGCGGACCTGCCCCTGATGTAGAGTGGCCTCTCCCCGGTTCTGCCAGTGGTGGACCTGCCCCTGATGTAGAGTGGCCACTCCCCGGTTCTGCCAGTGGCGGACCTGCCCCTGATGTAGAGTGGCCACTCCCCGGTTCTGCCAGTGGTGGACCTGCCCCTGATGAAGAGTGGCCACTCCCCGGTTCTGCCAGTGGTGGACCTGCCCCTGATGAAGAGTGGCCACTCCCCGGTTCTGCCAGTGGTGGACCTGCCCTTGATGTAGAGTGGCCACTCTCCGGTTCTGCCAGTGGTGGGCCTGCCCCTGATGTAGAGTGGCCACTCCCCGGTTCTGCCAGTGGCGGACCTGCCCCTGATGTAGAGTGGCCACTCCCCGGTTCTGCCAGTGGTGGGCCTGCACCTGTTGTAGAGTGGCCACTCCCCGGTTCTGCCAGTGGTGGACCTGCCCCTGATGTAGAGTGGCCACTCCCCGGTTCTGCCAGTGGTGGACCTGCCCCTGATGTAGAGTGGCCACTCCCCGGTTCTGCCAGTGGTGGACCTGCCCTTGATGTAGAGTGGCCACTCCCCGGTTCTGCCAGTGGTGGACCTGCCCCTGATGTAGAGTGGCCACTCCCCGGTTCTGCCAGTGGTGGACCTGCCCTTGATGTAGAGTGGCCTCTCCCCGGTTCTGCCAGTGGTGGACCTGCCCTTGATGTAGAGTGGCCTCTCCCCGGTTCTGCCAGTGGTGGACCTGCCCTTGATGTAGAGTGGCCACTCCCCGGTTCTGGGATAATGTCACCTACTCTGAGGGGGCCACCCACAGCTGGACCCCACAGTCAACTGGAAGTGGGGGATGAGAAACTGGATCAAAATGAGACAGATCGCAACCTCAGCCTCCCTACCACCTCGACCTTGGGTCCCTCCACTGTTCAAGCAGTGGTTGCCCTTCGTGACCGGTTGCAGGAACACCAGCAGCAGTCACAGCAGGAGACGGAGCGGCTGCAAGAGCAACTCCAACATGAGAAAAAATCCACCAGCGATATTGCGATGATGCTCACGTGTATGACGGGACTTTTAAGCAATGACTGCCACACTCCCCCTTCCACCCCTGAACCCTCCAAACATGTGTTCACTTGCCAATCAGAGAAAATTTCAAGTGATCTTCAAACCTTGTGTTAAGGTATGTTCAAAACAACTCTATTGATGAAAATGACAGACAAATTGTATTAGACAATTGGAGGCAAATGTGTGACATTGGTAATAAGCTAAGAAATGTTCCTGGACTTATATCGTACTGAAATAAATAATATATATTTTAAGTGGACTAATAATATCATTCTGTATAATGATTACTGTAAATGCACAAATTAGCTAAGTTATCCGTCCTTAGCTGGAACATTGCATCTCTCAAAAAAAGGTTCTCGGATTTACATCACAAAGTAACAACTGAACACATCGATATTGTATGTCTCCAGGAGTGCAGAGTTCCCGCAAGATCCTCACCCCCGAAATTGCCCTCATTTGTTTCTTACAGCCTCAGATCCAGTAACTCTTGCATTCTATACATCAAACAATCCCTACCCCATCAACTTCTGCCAGAAAAACAAACTGCCGGTCAACAGTATCATGGAGTGAGGATCTATGTGGACAACTCTGTTCTCAATGTATTTAATCTATATGCTCCAGCAGGAAAGTTAAATTATATTGCTCTTCCGGCCTGCACTCAAGCAGAGCCAACCATCATTCTTGGTGACTACAATGCTAGACACAAGGACATTGGTGGCTCTCGCTTCAGTAACGGTAATGGGAATCAACTGCTGTCGCTACTAAATAGTCACCAAGATGTGCAGGTTGTGGGCGATCTTGAACTCTCGCATATTTGTGGAGGCATTCTAGACCTCTGTGTTGGTTTCAACGCCTGTCACGTCTGGTGCACATCATCTATTGAAACAGATTTGTTGTCAGATCATCACCCTAGATTGACTACTCTATGTATCGGAAATACCATCCTGCCCGGTGGAACTTTTAAACGCAAACGGCTCAGTGTTCCTCCTGCTCGACGTGAAGACTTTGCTGCTCATGTGTCAGAGTGGTACAGCACTTATGATCCCTCCACAGTCCAGACATTTAATGACGGTCTAGTAAAGAGCATTCAGATGTTTGCTGACCCTTTAGGTCGGACCTCCGCACCATCCAATAGTCGGAACGATATGAAAAATAATAAACACCATGCCTATTAAAATGACCCCATACTGCGTACTTTGAAACGCACTGCCAGAAGAGTTGGACTTGAATATAGGGAAACACGTACACCAGCAATGCTTAAGTTCTTTCAGAAAGCCCTAGCCAAGGCGAGGGAGCACATGACAGAGCTCAGGCAAGATAACTGGGAAACTTTTGTTAATAGTCTTAACTCTCACCCCCCCCCCCCTCCCTTAGCCAGGCATGGAAGGATATTAAAAGACTTATAGACGATACGATCGGCCAAGTGTCACACCCTCACCCTCTACACAGATCAAACGAGTTAGTCGATGCTTGGGCAACCACCTCTAGCTTCAATAATCTTACCCCAGACACACAGTTCAGATTAAATGCTGGTTACAGAGATCGAGAAAAGCTCGTTGACTTTATGCTCCTTAAGGGAGATGAATGCAACGTGCCATTTACTGAGTTTGAATTACTCGCGGCCCTAAACAAAGGCAAAGCCACATTCCCCGGTGAAGATGGTATCACTTATGACATATTGCGTCTGCTCCCTTTAGTACCAGGAAATCCCCTACTTGAGCTGTATAATATGAGCTATGTTACTGGGGAACTGCCTATCTCTTGGACCAACAGTATAATCATTCCAAATTCCCAAGACAAATCAAGAGAATGCTTTCTATCCAATTTCCCTTACTAGCTGCATTTGCAAAACATTCGAGAGAATGGTCCTTAACCGTCTTCTCCATAGAATAAGAATCATGCTATCCTCCCAGATATATGGCTTCATGCATGGAAGGAGTGTGCATCATGGCATCACCACCTTTCTTACCCTGCACACTGAAAAGTCATTTACCACCTTCCTGGATCTCAGGTCTGCCTTTGATATTGCAAATCGACATGTTATCTTGAGTTAGCTTGCAAGAATGAATATTGGTGGACGGCTTCTTTGTTGGATCAGGGGTTACTTATCCAACAGGAAGTCATCTGTATTTTTCCAGAGGCATAGGAGTGTAACAGGAGACTTCGAACTAGGTACCCCACAGGGAGGTGTTCTCAGTCCTACCTTATATAATATCTTAATAAACACACTGTTAAACTTTGTATCGAGCAAACCCAACGTCCACATCATCAGCTATGCTGATGATATAATGATACACACCACTGGGTATGCTAACACGCAGAACACTCTTAACTCTGTATTATACTCATGTCAGGACCTAGGTTTAGTTATCTCAGCAGAGAAAAAAAAATACTAAATCGGCGCCCACCCAGGCAGGGAGCTGTTCGCAAAATGCAACTGTCTGATAGCTCCCAGCTTGACTATATAAACAGATTCAAATATCTTGGCCTTGAGGTGCCACTTTATGGTCCTGTTGTATTCAGACTCTGTCGTCAGTATAAAGAGAGGCTCCGAGCTCTCAAGACTGTTGCAGGTTATCACTCAGGCTATGGTGCCAATGTCAGAATTGTCAAAATGATGTACCTTGCATACATCAGATCTTTAGTGGATTATGCTGCACCTGTGTTTGTTTTGATGCCTGAAAGAAAGCTTGTAGGGCTTGAAAAATTGCAGAACGAAGCCTTGAGGTGCCCTCGTACCACAAAGATACTTAACATGAGAAAGGAACTTAATATTCCGAGCGTTGTTGATCGTGTTACTGAAATTAACTGGCAAATTGGTTTAAAAATAGCTAACTCATCCTAACCCTTGTACAGAAGCCCTCCAGAATTTCTTTATTGAAGGTCAGTATTGTTCCAGATGGATAACTAAAACTGGAACTAAACTCATAATATACCAGATTTATAATTTGTACCAAGAGAGACAACAACGGCACTTTCCTGCACCGTGGGAGATTACACCCTTTCCAATTTCAATCCCTCCTTTTCCACCCAAGAAACATGTTAGAGATCAGCCCAAGCTTCGTCTTAAGGCAAAGTTCAACGCCTTAAAGCCATATTGATGCTCTGTCCACAGAGCATTCTCTCTCTCAAATCATATACACTGATGGTTTCCTACACCGCACCACGGGTGCAGCTGGAAGTGCAGTTGTCCTGACAATGGGCGATGACTTATACTTTGAGTGGGGAGTCCGTATAAACAACTGGGCCTCTACCCTTCAGACCGAACTATTTGCCTCGTTCCTAGCACTGAAATGTGTACAAGTCTCCAAACTTGATGCATTAATTGTAAGTGACTCTTTATCATCTTTAAATGCTCTCAACTCTTTAAGACATAACTGTAACATGCCAGTGTTCGAAGCTAGACACAAATACAACAAACTTAATAAGGATGGTAACAGAGTCCATTTTATTTGGTCACCATCCCATGTTGGCCTCCGAATGCATGATAGAGTTGATGAGTTAGCCAAAGAATCTGCCTTTAAAGGAGACGTTCAGTGTAACTTTGGATTGTCAATGAACAATTTTAGAGCAGCAGTACACCGAGAACTTCAACAAAATCTTGTAGATCTGAGGCATAGTGAAATCGAAACCAGTAATTCCATGTATCATCATACTATCATGCAAGAGAAGCCACACATCTATGGTTCATCCAATAAAATCAGCAGACTTCTAGATGTTACTACTGCTCGGTTTAGACTCGGTTAAAAGTATCTCTGGGAATTCTCATTATCTGCTGATGTAGACTTGACCAAATGTAAACTGTGTCAACAAAATTATTCGCACACCCTTCGTTACTATGTGATAAAGTGCGAAAAGATACGTGAATTCAGAGACAATTCTATAACAAATGTTCCAGCAATGTGTAAATATTTCATTCTAAATGTTCTGCTACTAGAAATTTTAGCCAAATATTCCCAGTTTGCTAACTGTAGGTAGTAATTAAGTGATTGTAACCTATCCACCGCTGCCCACTGGATGGGGGGCGGTGTGCAGGACAAACATATCAATTGTGACACTAGCTCTCCACATTTGTCAGTTGCTTAATTTAGAAACTGTACTTGTGGTCGATCTCGAGCCCATTGATGATGTGACGACTTCTTCTGAATTTTGTAACTAGCTCATCAAGATTGTAACTTGCTTAGCTAAATGAATTGTGGGGTTCAGTCCCTGAGCCCATTATGTGCCTCTAACCCTTTCCACTACCACCATCAAGATGGGTATGGGGTGCATAATAAACGAACTAAACTAACTAAAATACACATATATAATAGAAACAAGTGAAGTAATAAAAAGGTTACTGTATTGAGACAGTAGGATCAAAATAATAATGCATTAAGTTGCAAATGAGGAAATGAACAATAAACAAAATAGTTGGTTAAACAAGAAAGAAGGAAAACAAATAATTTAAAATGATAAAATTAAAAACCTTTTGAAAGGAAAGGCAGAGCTATAGCACACTTTGGTTATTAGAAGAAACTATTAATCTTTATTAATCTTTGTTAAATTACCATTCAAGCTGTCAATGCAATCAATCAGAGCTACCGATGTGCTTTAATATACCTATTAATCTCCCTCATCTCATTTTTTCCCTTACAATGTACATGTTATCACTTTATAAATTTTGCTAGAATTTACATACTTAAAATAATATGTTAGATTAAGGACCTGCCCGAAATGCTGCGCGTAATAGTGGCTTTACAAAAATGTTAACACCATGCTATGTTTCCTCACAACCCCAATGTACCTTCTTGTATATATATAAATAAATAATAAATATATAATTTATAATCTGATTATTCGGCTGTTATCCCACATTCATCGTGGAAAGACCTGAGGTGTGCCTTTAGTGTTTATTTCATAAGTTTTCCCAGCGTCAGTCTTCTTAGCTAGAATTTTACCATCTCGCACAAAACAAAGTTTAATTGATCCAATGGATTTTTACGGACTCCACGCAGTTCAAAGAAGAGACTTTGTGTGATCCTGGTCAGACATTCATTCACATAAACAGAGGCTTGACTACAGACTACACCTTTGCTAAGGTCTGACTTGCAGGAGCAGCTATCTAATTTCACACGAGTTTTTCTGTTATTTTCACCAGATGATTTGGTACCCACTCTATAAGCTGATTTGATGTTTCTTGCTTGAATTGAATACTTCATCTTACTATGCAATTACCGGATCAGGATGGCAGCACAGTCTTCTCCGTCGGTTTCTTGGGGATATCATTATCTCATTATCACATTATCTCATGTGAGGAGATAATGACAGAATCAAGGAGCTTATGTTGGTCTGATTCGTCTTGGGCAACAGTGTGTTGCTGTTGTAGGGTGTTAAGATGGTTCTCAAACTTTTGTAACATTTCTTCCTGTTTTCTAGTGATTTCTGCTGGTTGAAAGTTAGTTACTGTGTTCTTAAGAGAGCTTAATTCCAGTTCCAGGAGGCCGACTTTGGTACACAGATCTTGATTATTCTTGAGCATGACTATAGCTTCACCTTGTAGGTTCATTATTATGGCTGACTGCTCTTCGATTACTGATATTTGGTATTCATGTATCTGGGTTAATAACTTGATTTATGGATTATCAGCGAAGCGCTTGAAGTCGGAACAAGTTGCGGCAGCTCGTTTAAGTTGCTCCATATGGTTAAATAATTGTTGCATGGTCCGTGTCGGAGACGCCGATGACGTCGCTCCACCCAGCTGTGATGGTTTGTTTTTGTTGTCAAGGGGAAGAGTCGGGGAGACAACCGCACAATTCCTGTTGCTGGCTTAGCTAGTTGGGTTAATCCTGATAGGTGTGCAATCTTTCTTAGTGGCCTTACTGGGCTTGGTGTTGGTTATCTTCTTGAGATCTTGAGGTTATCTTGAGAAGATTTCGGGGCTTTAGTGTCCCTGCGGCCTGGTCCTCGACCAGGCCTCCACCCCCAGGAAGCAGCCCGTGACAGCTGACTAACACCCAGGTACCTATTTTACTGCTAGGTAACAGGGGCATAGGATGAAAGAAACTCTGCCCATTGTTTCTCTCCGGCGCCCAGGATCGAACGCGGGACCACAGGATCACAAGTCCAGCGTGCTGTCCGCTCGGCCGACCGGCTCCTATGGTATGCATGGTAGTAGGATAAATGTAGGCAGGTAAATGGGGAAGACTCGTCGATGTGGTAACAATGCTAGTTTCCTCAACTGTATGAATTCCTGCTTCCTCATACCCTTAATCTCTAGACCTACTAGAATCACTGATAGTACTGTCACGGCTCCTAACCACATCTGGTAACATAACCTCTCCACTTACTTCAGGGATAATCATTGACAGAACCACAGACCATTACCCCACATTTCTCCTAACCAACATTAACAAACCACCTCTAGATACAAGGAAGATAAGTTTTATGCTGCACAATGAAACTTCTATAGGCAATTTTATTGCTGCTGATGCAGCAATAAAATTTTAACTCATTTTATTGCTGAACTAGGAGACCGAATTAGGCAACATAGAGAACATCAACCTAGCAGTGCAAACATTTCTTATGAAAACTCTCAGTCTTTATAACACCCACTGTCCTATGCTAACGAAACAAGTCACAACTAAAAGGCTAAACAATCCATGGTTTACAAAGGGAATACTTAAATCTATTAATAAAAAAAAACATGACCTTGAGAAGAACTATAGGTTAGGAGTCGTCTCCAAAGAATTTTCAAAGATTTACTCATCAATGCTGTCTAAAATAATTAGGAGAGCCAAAATAAAATACTACGAAAATAAATTCACCCAAATTAAGGGCAACATTAAAAAACATGGAGCACTATTTGCAATATATTGTGTTCAAATTTTTTTTTTAAATAAAAAACCAATACTCCTATCCAATAACAACGGTTTGCTTTCAGCCTCTGATACTGCTATTGAATTCAATAGGTTCTTCTCATTCATGGGACATCCCTTACAAATGATATTCCATCCTCCCGTACTAATGTCAAGGACTACCTTACAGGTAACTATCCAGAGTCTCTGTACCTAATGCCTGCTAACTCCACTGATGTTAATGAGATAATTCTTTCCTTTAAAACAAAGTCTAATGCCCTTGCTGAGATACTAACTCTAATTTACAAAAAAAAACTCCAGATTTTTAGCTCCTGTCATTGCATTGCTCTTAAACAAGTAACGTGAACTCCAAACCTTTCCAGATATTCTAAAAAAAAGAGAGAGAGTAACCCCAGTCCATAAATGTGGTGATGCCACTGATGTCAACAACTTCAGACCTATATCAATTCTGCCAGACTTGTTAAAAATATTTGAAAAGCTAAAAAAATCTACAAGCAGCTTTACTCTAATCTACCCAAACACAATATACATAGCTATTGCCAATATGGCTTCAGACCCAAAACGAGCACTACTGATGCACTAATTAGTATGATTAACTTGATACATGCGGCTCTTGATAAAAATGAGTTCCCTGTTGGGTTACTTGTTACTACGTAAGGCTTTTTGACACTGTCAATCACCAAAACCTTCTTCTTAAAATACATCATTATGGAGTCAGAGGTCACTCCCTCCAATATCTTCAGTCTTACCTTACTGACAGGCCCTAGTATGTTTCTGTGAATAATTCCATTTTTCCAACCCTAACCATCAACATTGGTGTTCATCAGGGCAGCCTAATTGGCCCTCTCCTCTTTCTCATATTTATTAATTACATTCCACATGCCTCTCAATACCTCAAACCAATTCTATTTGCTGATGACACAACCTTCATTTTCTCCAGTCCTGACCCTCTTGCTCTAAATGTCACAGTGAATACTGAACTAAATAATGTCCATCTTTGGCTAACTGCAAACAAACTCACCCTTAACAGTGACAAAACTTTCTATATTTTGTTTGGTAATAAATCCTCAAATCAAATTAATCTATGAATAAACAATATCCAAATTAGTAACAGAGTAGATGGCAAGTTCATTGGTGTTTTCAACGATAACAAGCTGAATTTCCAGGGACACATTCTAAATATATCAAAAAAAGTTTCTAAAACTGTTGACATTCTCTCTAAGATCAAATATTATGTACCTTCGCCCTGCTCTGGTGACGCTCTATTACTCTCTCATCTATCCTTATCTCAATTATGGTATTTGTGCTTGGGGTTCTACTACCCAAAATCATTTACGTCCTCTAATTACTCAACATAAAGCTGCTATTAGAACAATATCTAACTCTGGCCCCAGACAGCACTCGGTACCCTTACTTAAATCTTTGAATATGTTAGATATTAAGTCACTGCACATCCTCTCATGTGTACTCTATATATTTAAAACTCTGAACTGTAATGTCAATCCTGGCCATAAAAACTTCTTAGAAGGTTGTTCAGAACCCATGAGCACCACACCAGAAACAAATACCTATTTGATATTCCAAGAGTGCGCCTTAACCAAACTAGAAATGCTCGACAACTCAAGGGACCCAGCATGTGGAATGACCTCCCTAATCATGCCAAAGGCTGTACCTCTCTCGACCAGTTTAAGAGTTGAACTAACTACTACCTAATTAGCTGAATGTAACCTACCTTAGTCGCTAAATGTCAACCCATGTCTTGCTATTCTAAACAATGCTGTTTGTTGACCAACTTGTACAATTGCGGATTTTTTCCATGTTCCCCCTTTTCTTCATTTTTTTATTCCTTTTTTTCAACACAATTTATACTTTTCTCCCAATTACTATTAAGTTTTAGTCTAAGTGTTTTTCCCCACACCTTCCTAGAAACGCTATGCGTATTAGTGGCTTTAGGTATTGTATATACTAGCTCTATCTATAAATCCAACACTATGTTTGTAACTTTGCATCTATGTATGTACTTTTCCTGAATAAAATATTATTATTATTATTATGAACGTTGGGAACAACTTCCTCCAGGGAGCAACACTAATGAGGTCGAAATGGGATAACATGGGTTGGTCTTGTCGTTTGTTTCAATCACATTTGGGTCACTGTGTACTTAGCTGCCTTCTGGGGATGCTACATCATCTGTGGGCAGCCGTGGGCTCAAGGAGCAGGTAACAAAACTGGAGGGGCGGCAGAGTCGTCAGGAGCAGTGAGCGTTCGTTGTGGGGTTCTTATTCTTAGGACTAGCAGTACTCGGCCACAGCAACCTACCATGTCCCCCAGTCCTCCTCATCATTTTCCCCTCACCCGTCTCCTCGGCTTCCCAACCATTCCCCTCGTCCTCCCCACCATTCCCCACTCCCCCATGCCCTACTCCACTGTCCCTTTGTTCTCCCCACCATGCCCCACTCCCCAGTCCCTATGTCCTCCCCACCATTCTTCATTTCCCCATCCCCTCGTCCCCACCATCCCAAACTCCCCCGTCCCCTCATCCTTCCCCACCATTACCCCTCCCTTGTCCCCTCGTCCTCCGCACCATCTCTCACTTCCGTCACCTCATCATCCCCACCATTCCCCACTCCCTCATCCGATGCCTTCCCAAATAATCTGATGTTTCCATCAGAAAATTGGGAACATCAAGTGATCTGATGTTCCTATCATTGCAATATAAGAAAAACAGTTAAAAAAATGAAATGAAAATATGAAAAAAATATAAAAATAAACTATTCTCACGCAATTAATGGTCTGGAAAAACAACACAGCTCAATTCTAACACAATTCACACAAAATAATTAAATCAAAATGAAAAAAATCAAAATCTAAGAAAATTCGATTTAACAATGCAATCAGAAACATTGAAAGCATAGTTTCTCCTGTAACAGGTGTGGCATCTATACTTATACTTGCGAAATGAACGGTATGGTAAACAACACAGCTCAATTCCAACATAATGTCACACAAAATAATTCATTAGAAATAAAAGAAATCGAAATCTATGAAAATAAAATTTATCAATGCAATCAGAAACATTCAAGTGGAATTCGTGATATATTTAATATAGCGTTCATGTTGCTATAATGTGCAACAGATGGTGCTGTTTTTCAAAAACGCAGGTTTTTACCTGGCACAGGGGTGAAATCTATATAGTAGGTATATAAAATGATGCGCCTATTCGAATGCAACGTTGTGTCAAAATTTCAAAGCAATTGATGAAGAACTTTCGGAGATTACAGCGTGTGTTGCCGTTACGTCCAGCAGATGGCGCTGTTTTTCAAAAATAGCATGTTTTTTCCGGTCACAGGTGAGGCATGTATATAGTAGATATATAAAAATACACGCCTATTCGAATGCAACATTGTGTCAAAATTTCAAAGCAATCGGTAAAGAGGTTTCAAAGATTTCCCTCACATGAAAAACATATGAAAAACACAGTTTTTAAGAAGACGCATGTTTTTTTATCGTCACAGACGTGACATCAATATAGAATGTATATAAAAACATGATTGGATGTGAATGGAACGTTGTGTGAAAATTTCAAAGCAATCGGTGAAGTACTTTCGGAGATTAGCGATTTTGAACAAACGAACATTTCCATTTTTATTTATATACTAGCAGTACCCGCCACGCGTTGCTGTGGCTCAGTCTGGTTAAATGGCGAAGAAAGAAAAGAAAAAGCGCACGTTTCTAATATGTTTAATTTCACAATGCATTGTGGGTATACATTGTGGTTTTGTTGTTTCCATTGTCTGTGGAGATATAGAGATTGTCTGGTTTGCCGACTATATAACACGCAACATATAATTGTCCATGAGAGAAGCAAGTCCATGTCTAGATATAAACTGCAGAATTTTAAAGATTGGCCCTGAGCTTTGTTGACAGTGATTGCAAACGCCAATCGAATTGGAAATTACAATCTTTTAAATTGAAATGACATTTCTGTTGGAATCATAGGAATGCGAGGAATGAGGACATCTTCACCTTTGAAAGGTCCTGTCAAGATTGTTGCTTCTACGACGTTGCTGATTAATTTTTTTACTGCAAGGCGCGTGGCGTTGCAAAGTTTTGGCTGGTTGATATTTCGCAACATGATAATTGACAAGCCGATTTTCAATTGCCGTACGTGTGATGGTATCCCTGGCAGATCGAGTGAATTAAAAAAGATTTGGATAATTAACTGCTTTATCTACTTCCACAACAGTGTCGACGAACTTGTATATGATTGCCTCGCTTGAATGTTCTTAAGTTCTTAGACGTTTTGTTCTTGGCCACAAGAATAGCTAGTTCACTTAGCCAGTCGTGATTCTTATAATTGGTTTGAATATTGGGAAATACTTTTTCAACCAGTTCTTCTTTGGACGTCATTAAATTGCAGAATTTATGAGGCAATGAAATTCGTCCTGAGGTCAGATCAACCGGCACGTTTACGTTCCCTATCTCCAGAAATTGATGTGAGAATATCTCAGCTGATGGATCGTTTTTCAGTAGCAACATAACTACATGCATATTTGTAGTTAATTTTAATGTCTTTACGTGGTGCCACAAAGTACAGTATTTCAGGCAAGCATTTATTACGTCCGCTGGTGTCGACGGAGGAATTACAAGTAATATTTGCCTGAAATCTACTGCAAGCAATATTATTGCGTTCCCAAATGGTCTGATTTTTCTACGCAAATCTTGCAATGATCGATCAAGAGCCTCGAGCGATTTTTTGTGGGGCATTGTGCATTCATCCCAAACAATAAGCTTGCATTTCTGGAATACTTTTCCCATGCTGGATGCTTTGGAAATGTTGCACGTGGGAGTTTCAATGAATTGCATGTTCAATGGCGATTTCAAAGCCGAAGTAGCAGTTCTTCCACCTGGTAGCAATGTCAGAGCAATTCCGGATGATGCAAGAGCTAAGGTTATGTCATTTTGGGATCGAAATGCTGCCAGAATCAATATAATTAGGAAGGTTTTACAGTTCCTTCTGGCGCATCTAAGAAGATTTCTCCAAGCCCGTTATTGACAGTTTGAATTATTTGATTGTTAATGCCTTTTCGCTCAAGCGTTAGCCTAGGAATATTTGATTAAACATACGACAATAGATCACCCATGCTGTAATTTTGTTCACAACGCAATTCTACATCAAACGAAGCAGCAGTAGATCGATTCGGTGATTGCATTTCCAATTGATTGAGAAATTTGTTCGCGATTTCTAAGCACACGTCTTCAATCATTATGAACGCTTTGTTGTAGATTTTTGCTGTAAAATCCATGTTCATATTTGAATTTGCCTTGCATATTCGACGGATAATATCTTCAGCCATGTGCAATTTATATTTCTCCCATAACTCTGTTGGAGATAACAGAGAGCCGGTGGTCAATATGATTGCAAACAATACACGAATTTTATTTGGATGTGACGTGTTGGACGCGTCATTAATGCATACATCCCAGTGCCGGTCGATATCCAATAAATTCAGAGTTTGACATGCACTACGGGAAGTGGCATGTGTTACACAGTTGACAAATCTCAATTGCTGGAAAGACGTTGGACCGAGCACATTTACCAACAGAATGTGAAGAAAGAAGCATTCATCCGTTCACATTATTTGCTACTGGCATTCCATGAGCAATACGTAGGCACTTCCAAATATAGCATTGTTTTCGCAAATACGTCATTTTGACATTACGTGAAAAAAAACAGTTAACGCTGTAGCCGGTGGATTCGCAGCTGTTTGTTGCACATTTGGAGCTGCGAAATAAACGTGTTGTCCATTTTCGTGTTTTCAAAACAAAAACAAAAAACACTAGCGAAATATTTAAATTCAAACACAGATCAATCGACACAGCTCAATTTAGTAGTGGAAAAGGGCCCAATGACCGGCAATTTTGCTTTTTTCCCATGCCGGTCATTGGCGCAGGGGTTTTCTCGAATTTTTTCTCCATGCCGGTCATCGGCGCAGGGGTTTTCTCGATTTTTTTCTCCATGCCGGTCATCGGCGCAGGGGTTTTACGAACTTTTTTTCCCATGCCGGTCATTGGCGCAGGGGTTTTACAAACTTTTTTCTCCATGCCTGTCATTGGCGCAGGGGTTTTACAAACTTTTTTCTCCATGCCTGTCATTGGCGCAGGGGTTTTACAAACTTTTTTCTCCATGCCTGTCATTGGCGCAGGGGTTTTACAAACTTTTTTCACCATGCCGGTCATTGGCGCATGGGGTTTTCTCAAATTTTTTCCCATGCCGGTCATTGGCGCAAGGGCTTTCTTAATTTTTTTCCCACGCCTGTCATTGGCGCATGGGGTTTTCTCAAATTTTTTCCCATGCCGGTCATTGGCGCATGGGGTTTTCTCAAATTTTTTTCCCATGCCGGTCATTGGTGCAGGGGTTTTCTCGAATTTTTTCTCCATGCCGGTCATTGGCGCATGGGGTTTTCTTGAATTTTTTCTACAAGTCGCTCTATGACCCCTACCATTAAGCTCAAGGGGATTAAAATGCCGGTCCCTGGCGCATCCAAATTACGTTACCCCGGCATCGCCAATGGTCAATGACGTCACCAGCTAGCCGCTCAGCGTTCCTGCACAGGCACGATCAAGGGGATTAAAAAGCTGGTCTATGAGTCGTGTGTTTTGTGATACAACAGTGGTCCTGAAACCTAATGTAAAATACCATCAATCCTAGTCTATTTTAAATTTCCTATTTACTTCCAACTATCGTCCATTGCAAAAAGGGGAAGCAACACAGAGCATGAACTACCATGTATCTCAGCATTCATCCCTGTAACTGAACCAGTATTTACCCAGGTCTTTTTTCCTAAATATAAATGTAAAACTTATCCAATTTATTCCTGTTCTGTTTCATGTTGATATGTTTAATAGGTTATTAATATCCCCCTTTACTATGACCATTCAGTCACACCTCTATCATGTCACCCCTATTTCTTCTTCTTCATCTTTCTAGATAATGTAATTTTAGCTTTGACGATCTTTCTTGAAGGATCGTTTATTATGCATAGGGCAAAAAATAAAATGAAAAAACTGCTATCAGTCGTTTATATGAAAAAACAGAGCCCTGGGCATTGGTGATTTCAATGCGTGTTCAGTAGTAAACCAATATTGTCCTTAACCGCATACACGTCTCACATTCGCTCAAAACATACCTCCCACACCTTACTGTGGCATATAACAAATAAAAAAAACTCATTCAGTAAAAGCAAGCCTCTCATGTTTTAAAATATGGCCTTCTGCGGTGCGAGGCGCGCTAAATGCGGATCCCAGGAGGTTCACACATAAGTGTGAACTCTTAATCTGGCTTAATACCTCACCTATACTCTGTGCTTCATCAAAGTTGATATTCAGCTACAATAGCTCGTATTTTCGCTCATTGCTTATATTTTCTGTTATTCATAAACCCTATCAAACCTTCCTAACCTAACTTATTATATATAGCAAACAAATACATGCTACAGTCCAGTTATTGTTGATGTTTAGTGACATCGTGAAAAGCGACCTCAGGTATAGGGATAAGGTATTGCTGGCTATTAGCACATAGGTGTCAAGGTATTACAGCGCCTGACTGGTCAACTATGTATGACGTCACCAGACAACCAATGCAACCTTTAGCATCCTACCTGTATATGTAGTGTATTTGATGTTATTATTCAAAAATGACTAGACTAACCATCCTAACCTAACTTATTATATATAGTAAACAAATACATTCTACAGACCAGTTATTGTTGTTGTTTAGTGACATCGTGAAAAGCGACCTCAGGTATAGGGATAAGGTATTGCTGGCCATTAGCACATAGGTGTCAAGGTATTACAGCACCTGACTGGTCAACTATGTATGACGTCACCAGACAACCAATGCGACCTTTGGCGTTCTACTGGCATATGTATTTAATGTTAATATTCAAAAATGACTAGACTATCCATCCCCTACCTAACCTAATCAGAGGACTAAGAATATACATTTTAGTCATCTACAACTGTAATCATTATTCAGTGATAAGTTCAAATGTATAACAGAAGCCCAAATGTCGTACTGCAATTTAAGCAGAATCGTACATCTGGCAGCATAGCAGGTGAGCTGAACATAAGAATAAAGGTAACTGCAGAGGTCCTTTTGGCCCAAACGAGGCAGCTCCTATATATTTCCACCCAATCTCATTCATGTCCACCCTATGCTTAAAACAACCAAGGGATCCCACTTAAAGTATTAGTTTACAATAATAATTTTAATAAATAGCTCTTATTCTAGTTTTATACACAACAGGAATTATGAAACCCTATAGCTAGATATTCTACTATAATCCACAAGTAGTTACCACACATCTGGCAGTACAGCGGATTAGTGGCGGTGTTCATAGGCTAGTCAATTGTCCTCACATCCATCAAATAGATATCCAAATGTCGCACCTCAATTCATCCATCTAGCAACTCAGCTGGATGTTAGCCACTATATTCATAGGCTAATCATTTCTACACCTCAAAAAATCCTAGTCTTGCTAGGCAAATCAGGTAACTTGTTTCTAAACCAACAGTCGCAAATACAAGCATACATACCTACTCATATTCCACAACCTATACATTCATAGAGAATAGCCTAGTTTTTTGCCACCATTTCCCCATTAATCAGATGCAATTTATGCCATGCATACAGAAAATACAGCATCTACACACCAAATATGCCATTTATGCACAAAATATATTATTTACACTCAAAATATGCCATCACACAAAAATATGTCATTTATAGACAAAAATATAACGTTTACATTCAAAAATATGCCAGTTGGACATGAAAATGTAGCATTTACACAATATTGCATGGACACTCAGAATATGACATTTACACAAAGTACGGTATTTTGCACAAATATATCAAAATGCTTATGCATTTAGACAATCAAAAATGTGCTTTCACTAAAATTACACAAACATAATTTTCACAAAATACCCACACATTGTCTCATAAACCAAAATACACTGACACCATGAAGATTTATTTTAGCAGATTACAGAGCTTACACAAAATACACAATTTTCACACACAAATACAGTTGCACCAGTTCCACTTCAACAATTTAAAAACACAACTTGCATAAATACACTATTATCACAAAAATTATTATAAAACATAGACAATTATTACACAGTTTGTGTAATTATTTTACATCTTTGCACAATTAATACAAGAAAACTTGCTATATAATTACTCAACTTGCACAATGACAATCAATACACAAAGGTATAAATAAACAATTCGTCCATATGCAATTACACAACATGCGCAAATAATACACAACTTTTACAAATATTACACATCTTTCATAATTATTACACAACTTGTACAAATGCATATCTAGCACAAATACGTACAATACATAACTACCCCAAATATGAAAATACACAACTAGCATAAATACACGATTTACACAAATACAATTGCGACATTTACACAACTTGCTCAAAAATATAATCAATACACAACTTACTAAAATATGAACAATACATAACTAGCACATATTCATTAAATACACAACTAAGCAATTTCCGCAAATACACATACAAAAACATATACAATTAATACATACAACTTGCACAAAACAATACACAATTTATAGAAATATAATCAATACATAATTGCAATAATCATACAACTTATGCAAAATACATAATCTGCACAATTAATACACAAGTATATTAATTGTGCTATATATGTACAAACACAACCAACTAGGTCAAACAATACACAATTTGCATGATATTTTTCTGGGTATATTTAGGACATTAATTATAATATGCTGAGCTTAACCAACTCCCCAAAAGTCAGAATTTCACATATAAAAATGGTGCATATGACTTCCGATGAGCTCAATATATAACACATTCTTTTTCCATTAAGATATCAACATTATTAGTGCTAAACTCTTCATCTAACATATGTCCACTGTTTTTATGTCTTATTAATGCCTTCCTTGTTACATCCTCTCCAGTCAGACCACCCATATTTATGTATTTATTCAAACCATCTAACAGACTTATTTGTTGTAGCCTTAATTATGTTAGGGCAGGTGGGGTTAGGTGAAGTCAGTATTTTCTATGATAATTTTAGACAAATTTGCTATATCTTATCAAAATGCATCTTGTTAAAACTTAAATTCATCTAAATCTATAAAAAAATATACTTATACTACGCAAATTTGACTAAATTCAACCTAGCTAAACTAACTAAATATGAGCATCCCATATCCTCACATACAAGCCTATGTCGCCTCTGTCCATACATTATATGAGTCTGCCATATAGCTCGAACCTCAAATAGGAAAATTTACACTATTTCATAAACATGCTAGTTCATTACCCTAAGATATTATATATGTCCTTCCCTACACGACCTCACCTAACCTGACCTGGCATAATCAAACCTAGATTTAGTTCAAGTTGGTGAAATTTAAGCTATGCCACTTTAATTCGACATAATTTATGGCAATTTCCACCAAATAGCACTGCCAAAGCCCATTTTCTCCAATTCCATACTACCCTACACAACCTCACCTAACCTGACCTAGCATATCCAAACCTGGATTTGGTTAACGTTGGCGAAATTTATGCTATGCTACCTAAATATGACCTAATTTAAGGCAATTTCCACCAAATATACCCAAATGTTGTGTATCATAGCATCACCAAATCCCATTTTTACCTACATTTTCTCCTATTCCATCCTACCCTACACAACCTCACCTAACCTGACTTAGCATATCCAAACCTGGATTTGGTTAACGTTGGCGAAATTTATGCTATGCCACGTAAATATGACCTAATTTAAGCCAATTTCCACCGAATATACCCAAATGTTTTTGTATCTTAGCATGGTCAAAATTTATTTTAGCTGAGTTTTCACCTATTTCAACCTGCCCTAGACATCCCTACCCGGCCTCTCCTGGCATATCCAAAGTCAGATTTGATTATAGTTGGCAAAATTTATGCCTTTCCCACCTAAATTTTACCTAATTTATTACAATTTCCACCGAATATACCCAAATGTTTTGTATCTTAGCATGGTCAAAGTTCATTTCACCCAAGTTTTTCACCTATTCCATCTTACCTTACACAGCCTTACCTAACCTGGCCTAGCATATCCCAAGATATTTTTTATTAGAGTTCGTGAAATTTATGCTTACTCACCTAAATTCAACCTAATTTAAGACAATTTCTACCAAATATACCCAAAATGATTTGTTACATAGCTCAGCCAAAGACCATTTTACCCGAGTTTTCACATATTCCAACCTACCCTACATAGCCTTACCAATCCCTGACCTAGCAGATTTGATGAAAGTTGGGGAAATTTAAGCTATCGCCATCAAATTGGAGACAATTTCCACCAAATATGCCTAAATGTTGTGTATCATAGCACAGCCAAAACCCATTTTACCCACATTTTCATCCATTCCATCTAAACCTGGACCTAGCCTCTGATACTACATATACTCAGAGAAGTGATGTTTTTTGGATATGAACCTAAATGCCCGTGCCTAACCTGCAAGAGTCTTGGAGCTTTGTTGAATATTTTATCTATTTTTCTTCAAAAACTGAAGTTTTGGATATGATCCTATCCGCACTGTGCCTAACCTGCTAGGTTCTTTGTTGAACATTGTAACCATATTCATAGAAAAGTGATGTTTTGGATATGGACCTAACAGCCCCTCTCCTTTAAAACTTGGAACTGTGTTCAATATTGTAGATATAGTGTTGGGTATGTGTTTTGTTTTTACACATTAACCCAACCGTCCTGGACCTAACCTCCCTTCATCTAACTTCAAATTTATCGTAAATATGGGAGGACCGTGTTGTTTGTGCATCAACCCAGCCGTCCTGGACCTAACTTCCTTTTGTCCAACTTCAAATTTATCATAAATATGGGAGGACCGTGTTATTTGTGCATCAACCCAGCCGTCCTGGGCCTAACCTCCCTTTATCTAACTTCAAATTTATTGCATATATGGGAAGAAGGTGTTGTTTATGCATCAACCTAACCTCTGATACACAAATCTTGGTTCAACATTGCATCATACTCGTAGCATATTTTTTTTCACATAATTCATCCATCCTCAACCAAACCTCTATTACCTGGGGGAGGGAGGTTAATGGAAAATATGATAATAATGGGAATTTTCTCTACATCAGTTCAACTTAACCATCCTTAACTTAACCTTAGTTAGAAAGGGATATAACTCACCAAAACTATTTAATTACCATTTACCTTATTTTCCTTATCCTAACCCATAACCAGAGGGTTTAGACCCCCCCTTTACCTCGAAATTATACTATATATTTAAGGTAGGAATATATTTTCACATATAAAGCTAACATTCCCTAATTTAACCCTATACTACAATTTCGAGGTAAAGGGGGGTCTAAACCCTCTGGTTATAGGTTAGGATAAGGAAAATAAGGTAAATGGTAATTAAATAGTTTTGGTGAGTTATATCCCTTTCTAACTAAGGTTAGGTTAAGGATGGTTAAGTTGAACTGATGCAGAGAAAATTCCCATTATTATCATATTTTCCATTAATCTCCCTCCCCCCAGGTAATAGAGGTTAGGTTGAGGATGGATGAATTATGTGAAAAAAAATATGCTACGAGTATGATGCAATGTTGAACCAAGATTTGTGTATCAGAGGTTAGGTTGATGCATAAACAACACCTTCTTCCCATATATACAATAAATTTGAAGTTAGATAAAGGGAGGTTAGGCCCAGGACGGCTGGGTTGATGCACAAATAACACGGTCCTCCCATATTTATGATAAATTTGAAGTTGGACAAAAGGAAGTTAGGTCCAGGACGGCTGGGTTGATGCACAAACAACACGGTCCTCCCATATTTACGATAAATTTGAAGTTAGATGAAGGGAGGTTAGGTCCAGGACGGTTGGGTTAATGTGTAAAAACAAAACACATACCCAACACTATATCTACAATATTGAACACAGTTCCAAGTTTTAAAGGAGAGGGGCTGTTAGGTCCATATCCAAAACATCACTTTTCTATGAATATGGTTACAATGTTCAACAAAGAACCTAGCAGGTTAGGCACAGTGCGGATAGGTTCATATCCAAAACTACAGTTTTTGAAGAAAAATAGATAAAATATTCAACAAAGCTCCAAGACTCTTGCAGGTTAGGCACGGGCATTTAGGTTCATATCCAAAAAACATCACTTCTCTGAGTATATGTAGTATCAGAGGCTAGGTCCAGGTTTAGATGGAATGGATGAAAATGTGGGTAAAGTGGGTTTTGGCTGTGCTATGATACACAACATTTAGGCATATTTGGGGGAAATTGTCTCCAATTTGATGGCGATAGCTTAAATTTCCCCAACTTTAATCAAATTTGCTAGGTCAGGGATAGGTAAGGCTATGTAGGGTAGGTTGGAATATTTGAAAACTAGGGTAAAATGGTCTTTGGCTGAGCTATGTAACAAATCATTTTGGGTATATTTGGTAGAAATTGTCTTAAATTAGGTTGAATTTAGGTGAGTAAGCATAAATTTCACGAACTCTAATCAAATCTAGCTTGGGATATGCTAGGCCAGGTTAGGTAAGGCTGTGTAAGGTAAGATGGAATAGGTGAAAAACTTGGGAGAAATGAACTTTGACCATGTTAAGATACAAAACATTTGGGTATATTCGGTGGAAATTGGCATAAATTAGGTAAAATTTAGGTGGGAAAGGCATAAATTTTGCCAACTATAATCAAATCTGACTTTGGATATGCCAGGAGAGGCCGGGTAGGGATGTCTAGGGCAGGTTGGAATAGGTGAAAACTCAGTTAAAATAAACTTTGACCATGCTAAGATACAAAAACATTTGGGTATATTCGGTGGAAATTGGCTTAAATTAGGTAAAATTTAGGTTGGAAAGGCATAAATTTTGCCAACTATAATCAAATCTGACTTTGGATATGCCAGGAGAGGATGGGTAGGGTTGTCTAGGGCAGGTTGGAATAGGTGAAAACTCAGCTGAAATGAGCTTTGGCCGTGCTATGTTCCAAAACATTTTTGGGTATATTTGGTGGAAATTGTCTTAAATTAGGTCAAATTTATATGGGATAACTTAAATTTCGCCGACTTTAACCAAATCTAGGTTTGGATATGGTAGGATAGATTAGGTAAGGTTGCATAGGGTAGGATGGAATAGGAGAAAATGTAGGCAAAAATGAGCTTTGGCAGTGCTGTGATACGCAACATTTGGGGATATTTGGTGGGAATTGCCTTAAATTAGGTCGAATTTATGTGGGATAGCTTAAATTTCGCAGACTTTAACCAAATCCAGGTTTGGATATCCTAGGATAGGTTAGGTGAGGTTGTGTAGGGTAGGATGGAATAGGAGAAAAATGTAGGTAAAAATGGGCTTTGGTGATGCTATGATACACAACATTTGGGTATATTTGGTGGAAATTGCCTTAAATTAGGTCATATTTAGGTGACATAGCATAAATTTCGCCAACGTTAACCAAATCCAGGTTTGGATATGCTAGGTCAGGTTAGGTGAGGTTGTGTAGGGTAGTATGGAATTGGAGAAAATGGGCTTTGGCAGTGCTATTTGTTGGAAATTGCCATAAATTATGTCGAATTAAAGTGGCATAGCTTAAATTTCACCAACTTGAACTAAATCTAGGTTTGATTATGCCAGGTCAGGTTAGGTGAGGTCGTGTAGGGAAGGACATATATAATATCTTAGGGTAATGAACTAGCATGTTTATGAAATAGTGTAAATTTTCCTATTTGGGGTTCGAGCTATATGGCAGACTCATATAATGTATGGACAGAGGCGACATAGGCTTGTATGTGAGGATATGGGATGCTCATATTTAGTTAGTTTAGCTAGGTTGAATTTAGTCAAATTTGCGTAGTATAAGTATATTTTTTATAGATTTAGATGAATTTAAGTTTTAACAAGATGCATTTTGATAAGATATAGCAAATTTGTCTAAAATTATCATAGAAAATACTGACTTCACCTAACCCCACCTGCCCTAACATAATTAAGGCTACAACAAATAAGTCTGTTAGATGGTTTGAATAAATACATAAATATGGGTGGTCTGACTGGAGAGGATGTAACAAGGAAGGCATTAATAAGACATAAAAACAGTGGACATATGTTAGATGAAGAGTTTAGCACTAATAATGTTGATATCTTAATGGAAAAAGAATGTGTTATATATTGAGCTCATCGGAAGTCATATGCACCATTTTTATATGTGAAATTCTGACTTTTGGGGAGTTGGTTAAGCTCAGCATATTATAATTAATGTCCTAAATATACCCAGAAAAATATCATGCAAATTGTGTATTGTTTGACCTAGTTGGTTGTGTTTGTACATATATAGCACAATTAATATACTTGTGTATTAATTGTGCAGATTATGTATTTTGCATAAGTTGTATGATTATTGCAATTATGTATTGATTATATTTCTATAAATTGTGTATTGTTTTGTGCAAGTTGTATGTATTAATTGTATATGTTTTTGTATGTGTATTTGCGGAAATTGCTTAGTTGTGTATTTAATGAATATGTGCTAGTTATGTATTGTTCATATTTTGGTAAGTTGTGTATTGATTATATTTTTGAGCAAGTTGTGTAAATGTCGCAATTGTATTTGTGTAAATCGTGTATTTATGCTAGTTGTGTATTTTCATATTTGGGGTAGTTATGTATTGTACGTATTTGTGCTAGATATGCATTTGTACAAGTTGTGTAATAATTATGAAAGATGTGTAATATTTGTATAAGTTGTGTATTATTTGCGCATGTTGTGTAATTGCATATGGACGAATTGTTTATTTATACCTTTGTGTATTGATTGTCATTGTGCAAGTTGAGTAATTATATAGCAAGTTTTCTTGTATTAATTGTGCAAAGATGTAAAATAATTACACAAACTGTGTAATAATTGTCCATGTTTTATAATAATTTTTGTGATAATAGTGTATTTATGCAAGTTGTGTTTTTAAATTGTTGAAGTGGAACTGGTGCAACTGTATTTGTGTGTGAAAATTGTGTATTTTGTGTAAGCTCTGTAATCTGATAAAATAAATCTTCATGGTGTCAGTGTATTTTGGTTTATGAGACAATGTGTGGGAATTTTGTGAAAATTATGTTTGTGTAATTTTAGTGAAAGCACATTTTTGATTGTCTAAATGCATAAGCATTTTGATATATTTGTGCAAAATACCGTACTTTGTGTAAATGTCATACTCTGAGTGTCCATGCAATATTGTGTAAATGCTACATTTTCATGTCCAACTGACATATTTTTTAATGTAAACGTTATATTTTTGTCTATAAATGACATATTTTTGTGTGATGGCATATTTTGAGTGTAAATAATATATTTTGTGCATAAATGGCATATTTGGTGTGTAGATGCTGTATTTTCTGTATGCATGGCATAAATTGCATCTGATTAATGGGGAAATGGTGGCAAAAAACTAGGCTATTCTCTATGAATGTATAGGTTGTGGAGTATGAGTAGGTATGTATGCTTGTATTTGCGACTGTTGGTTTAGAAACAAGTTACCTGATTTGCCTAGCAAGACTAGGATTTTTTGAGGTGTAGAAATGATTAGCCTATGAATATGGTGGCTAACATTCAGCTGAGTTGCTAGATGGATGAATTGAGGTGCGACATTTGGATATCTATTTGATGGATGTGAGGACAATTGACTAGCCTATGAACACCGCCACTAATCCGCTGTACTGCCAGATGTGTGGTAACTACTTGTGGATTATAGTAGAATATCTAGCTATAGGGTTTCATAATTCCTGTTGTGTATAAAACTAGAATAAGAGCTATTTATTAAAACTATTATTGTAAACTAATACTTTAAGTGGGATCCCTTGGTTGTTTTAAGCATAAGGTGGACATGAATGAGATTGGGTGGAAATATATAGGAGCTGCCTCGTATGGGCCAATAGGACTTCTGCAGTTACCTTTATTCTTATGCAGGCGATGAGTCACAATAACGTGGCTGAAGTATGTTGACCAGACCACACACTAGAAATTGAAGGGACGACGACGTTTCGGTCCGTCCTGGACCATTCTCAAGTCGATTGTGATGAGGACAGGTAGGGACAGGCATTAAATAGGCAAGAGAGAGCTGAGGAGGAAAGTCAGGTGTAGGGGATAGTAGTAATGAGAACTGCAGCAGGCCTATTGGCCCATACGAGGCAGCTCCTATTATAACCACCGAAGGAGATAGTAATAGGAAAAAGAAGAGGATAGCAAGGGAGCGTAGAAGACAATGAACAGAAAAAGGGAGAAGAGAGAAAGAAAGGGAAAGAGAAAGAAAGAAATGGAAGGGGGAAAGCTTATGTTAAGTCACGTTTGTTAGAAAGATTAGAGCATTTGAGTATATACTGTGAAAGGGAAGAGTCCACAGCAACAAAGCCAGGACTTAAGTTCATGTTGGGTACATTGTTAATAAGAGCCGATTCTACAAGACAGCGTCTGTGTAGAGTAGAGGCAGGAAAGATTATTTTGGAGGAAGACCAATCAATGGGATGATTAGAATCCCTCACATGGCAGAAGAGAGCATTGTTAGTGTCTGCAGACATAACACTTCTCTTGTGTTCTTTAAGTCTGTCATTCAGTGTACGGCCAGTTTCGCCAAAGTATTGGAGAGGACAAGATGAATAGGAAATAGAGTAGACACCAGCAGCATTAGAAGCAGGAGGAGCAGTGTGAACTAGATTGCTACGAAGTGTGTTAGTTTGTCGAAAGGCGAGTTTAATGTCAAGAGGACGAAAGGTATTGGTAAAAGTTTTGAGTTCAGATATGAAGGGAAGGCATAGTACAGTGCTACTAGTGTTGGAAGCAGGTTTAGGATGAAAGAAATTTCGTTTAGCTTGAGAGTGGGCACAGTTGATGAAATGTAAAGGATAACCAAGGCGAGAGAATGATTTGTAGATAAAGGCAATTTCAGAATCAAGAAACTGAGGGTCGCTGATGCGTAGAGCGCGGAGGAAGAGAGAGACGAGGACACTTTTCTTAACAGAAAGAGGATGGTAGGAAAAGAAGTGAATGTACATGCCACTATGCATGGGTTTACGGTAGACAGAGAAAGAGAACCCAGACACAGAGCTGTGAACATGAACATCAAGAAAAGGAAGGAGGAAATTAGATTCCCACTCCACTTTGAAATGGATAGAAGGAGCCAGATTGTTAAGAGAGGCGAGGAAAGGCTGGAAAAGATTAAGGTCGTGAGGCCATAAAGCAAAAATGTCATCAACATAGCGAAGCCAGAGAGAGGGACGAGTATCAATAGAAGGAAGAAGAACAGTTTCGAAGTATTCCATGTAGAAATTAGCAAGAACAGGGGAGAGAGGGGAACCCATAGCGACACCGAAAGTTTGAGTGTAATATTTACCGTTGAAAGAGAAAGAGTTAGATTCAACACAGAGTCTAATGAGATCGAGGAAAACGTCAGTGGGAAGTGGGAGAGGAAGGAGGCTCTCTGACGCCTTCTGTCTGAGGAAAGAGAGAACGTCATCGAGCGGAACATTAGTGAACAGAGAGTCGACATCAAGACTAAGCATTTTACAAGAGGGTTGCAGGCGCAGTCTTTCTATGAAGTCCTGAGAGTGACGAAGGTGGGCAGGGGAAAAAGTGCCAAGGTAAGGTGTCAGGGTTTTAGCGAGCCAGGAGGCAAGAGGATAGCTGACAGAGCCCCGTGAAGAAATGATAGGACGAAGAGGAACACCAGGTTTATGAGTCGTAGGAAGACCATAGAAATAAGGAAGAGAAGGGCAGATGACACGGAAACTTTTAATGAGATCAAAGTCAGGAGGGCAAAGACTAGAGAGCTGTCTTAGTTTGCGGTTAAAGGAAGTTTTGAGGCGATCCAAAGGGTTAGAAGTCAGAGGAGCATAAGTGTGAGAGTCAGAGAGCAAGACATCTGCTTTTCGGAGGTAGTCCTCACGGTCAAGGACAACCACCGAATTGCTTTTGTCTGAAGGAAGGATAAGAATAGAGTTGTTAGATTTCAGGGAGGCAAGGGCAAGCTGGAAGCGACGAGGAAGGTGGTTATTTTTAGAAAACAAGCTGTCAAGAACGGGGATAAGGGCCCCTCTAAAGGCAGACAGGTCCGAAAGAGTACTAGAGTTAGAATTGACAAACCTGTCAAAGGAACTAATGAGATCAATGCCACAGCGTGGGCCAGGGGAAGTAGCAAAAGACAGACCGAGACCAAGAAGTCTCGGTCTGTCTTTATATTGTATTGTATTGTATAGCGTGTATTGCTCCTACGTCCTACAGATGGCAGTTTTTCAAAAAATGCATGTTTTTTCCTGTCACAGTTGAATCATGTATATAGTAGACATAAAAACACTCGCCTATTCCAATGCAACGTTGTATCAAAATTTCAAAGAAATCGGTAAAGAGGTTTCGAACATTTCCCTCACATGAAAAACACAGTTTTTAAACAAAAAAAAATTCCTGTCACAGACGTGATATCGATATAGTATGTATATAAAATCTTGCCTGCATGCAAATGGAATGTTGTGTGAAAATTTCAAAGCAATCGGTGAAGAACTTTCGGAGATTAGCGATTTTGAACAAACGAACATTTAGATTTTCATTTATATAGAAATATATATATTAGTATATTTTGGTAGCAGTCTTTCTTGTAAACATATGTTGTTAAATTTGACCGAAAATGTAAGATTAATAATTCTAACACGACTCATGCAGTCCATATTGGTCTGCTTCCACCCTGTTGCAAATACACTTGTATTCAGTGTGAATTGGGGCACCAAGGCGGAGGGGCCACTGCTACACGAAGGGATTCTGGATCTAGGCGTGTGCCTATTGCTGACATGGGTACTGCCAGGAGGAAGTCTCCTGCATGGGGGGCAGGCACTGCTCTGAGGCGGGCTTTCTCCTTGTCTGATGTTGCGGCGCTGAGCATGCCATCAGCTACTTTTTCCACTAGTGGGTAGTCCCAGCCGGACTGTTTGTATTTTTTTGTTGGCTCTATAATGGTTGCTGGGGCTGCAAGAGCATCCCACTGGTTTGAACATTCAGTGAAAGCAGGATCGTGTATTCCTGCTGAATCTCTCAGGGTTGCAGGTAAGATATCTCTGACGTGGTCGTGCGATGCATGAGAGGAGGAAAGGAAGGCTGGTAGAGCAATTTGGGAGGCTGTGCGGACACCAAGGTCGCCAAGTCTTACAGGAAGGGTTGCTTGCTCCCACTGAGAATCGTCCAATGGGAGGTTCAGGACTTTCACCAGCATGGACCTCAGAAGGGTGTTAAACACATTAAACTTAGGGCTGCTGTAGGATGGAGAACATCTCAGAAAGTAGGTCAACTTAGGGAGAGATAGGCATCTTGTGAGGAGAAAGAGAGCATCATGGGCATCAATCTTGTCAATCCTGTCCATCATTCTCTTTAGATCAGTGATTTTTGCATCCAGGACCTCTTCGATTGCTTGTGGGCCAATGGGGGCACCCAGGAGAGTGCAGTCCGGTGACTCGACAACGAGAATGTCTGGAAGAAGTATGAACATCAGAAGTCCACCAGATAATAGGGTTAGGGAAAAGGACATTCCCTTGTTTGTGCCTGAAGAGGCAAAGAGCTTCTTCGAGCATTTTGAAAAAGTAGCAAGTATTAAAGAGTGACCACAGGAGGAATGGGCCCAGCTGGTCCAGTTAAGATTGGCCGGTGCTGCCAGAGAGGCATACACCCAATTGTCACTGGAAGAGTGCCATGATTATGCCACAGTCAAGAACAGCATATTGCGCTCATTTCAGTTGACCTCAGAAGCTTATAGGAAGCGCTTCAGAGAGATGATGAAAGTTGGAGCATGTACGTTTGCCGAGACAGCAAGGGATCTGGAAAGACGATATCAGAAATGGATTGAAGCTGACGGAGTAGGATCTTACACTGACCTGAAGCAATTGATGGTCATGGAAAAGTTCTTAGAAATGATGCATCCCGAGATAAAGTTCAAGATCCAAGAAGCAGGGATAAAGGAGTTGAGACATGCTGCAGATAGGGCGGATATGATTACGGAAGCATACAAGAGATTTAAGGGAAAATAGAGTGAAGAATGAGGTGAGACGCAGCAATGGCAGACCCAGTGGAGTCTGGGGAGGAAGAAGTTTTGGAGGACAGACAAGCAAATCAGCTAATTTTAAGCCCCAGGAAGGAAAATTGCCGAGTCTGCCTGCTGGAGGTAAGCAGAAAAATAAAAATGTGCAGAGGAGACAAGAGTCCAGTGAAGCTCCACAGAGTACGAGTAGTACGTCTGGCCCGAGGAACTCCAATATGAGTTGGCAGAGTCAGAGCCACTCAGGGGCGTATAAGAAAGATTTCTCCCAAATAAAGTGCTACAAGTGTAACAGATTAGGTCACATGATGCGACATTGTCGGCAGGGCAAGAGAGTCGTGACCCTGACCACGTGTGATCCCCCGGAAGAAGTACGTCGATGTACAACAAGACAAGCCACAGAAGGTAGATTTGATGAATGAGCATTATAGGCCGTTCATTAGCAAAGGATGGGTCGGCATAGAGGGTTAGCCTGAGGTGGAGGTTAGTATCCTCAGAGATACTAGAGCCAATCAGAGTTTCATTCTGAGAGGTCTAATCGGAAACACTCGACTGTTAGCTGGCAGTAGGAGGATAAAGGTTCATGGGTTGTTGTCTAAGAGTTACATGCACGTGTGTGCTGTCCAGTTGAAGTCAGATTATTTGTCGGCGGAGGTGATGTTGGGAGTGTGCCCCAACATACCTGTTCCTTAAGTCCAAGTGATCCTGGGGAATGACTTGTGTGGGTCCAAGGTGTTGCCAGAGCTGATAGTAAAAGCTGTGCCGGAGGAGTACCAGAATGTCTGCGGTACTTGTCCTAGTCAGCATCCTCGAAGATGAAGCAGAGGACAGTCAAGTCATTGTATATCCGGCCTGAGTAGTGACAGAGTCGGATGTAGCCGCCGAGGATGACACTGGAGATGATGTAGCAGTGTCGACTCCACCAAGGGAGGTCAACGTGGACATGTCTGGGTTGTTCGGTGAAGGTCCAACTCAGAAAAAGGAAGATTTGAGGAGACAGGAAGTGAAGATGACCCTACCTGAACGGTTCAGCGTGAACTGAGCGGACCTGATTAGGGGGCAGAAAGAGGAGTTTATAGATTTAATCAGGGAGGCGAAAGGGGGAAACTCGTGTCCGAAGTCCCCCGTGTATTACTACTTAGACAATGACGTACTAATGAGGAAGTGGCGACCCGACAAAGCCGGCGCAGATAAGGTATGGTTAGAGAAGCACCAAGTGTTAGTGCCAAAGGAGTTCAGGACGGCAATGCTAGAACTAGCCCACTCTGTAGATATGGCAGGGCACTTAGAGGTGAAGAAGACCTTAAATAAGGTGCAGGAGCACTTCTATTGGCTGAACGTGTGGAAAGATGTAAAGAGGTATTGTAGGACATTATTTGGCATGCCAATGTGCAGGTAAGCCGACTCCAGCTATACCGAAGGCACCTTTAAAGCCCATACCGGCGTTTGGTAATCCTTTTGAGAGGGTCTTGATAGACTGTGTAGGTCCGTTGCCAAGAACCAGAAAAGGCTACCAGTATTTACCGACCATAATGTGCACAGCCACCCGTTTCCCCCGAAGCGATCCCCCTGAGAAGAGTGACGTCACGAGCCGTTCTGAATAGACTTCAGAGCTATATTGCGTGGGTAGGAATGCCCAAGGTAATCCAGACGGACCAGTGGAGCGTCTTCCAGTAGAAGTTGTTTAGGGAAACTGTGAAAGGATGGAGGGTAGAGCAAGTGCGCTCGTCACCGCATCACCCTTAGTCGCAGGGAGCGTTGGAGCATTTCAATGGAACGCTAAAGAGCTTGTTGAGGGTATACTGCGCTGAAGAAGGGAGTAAGTGAGACGTGGCATTACCATCCGTGTTGTTTGCCATCAGGGATGCGGTAGTGGAACCACTGTGATTCACCCCATTTCATTTTGGTGTACAGACACTCAGTGAGGAGCCCAATGGGTGCACTGAAGGAGCAGCTCACCGAAGATAGGCAGAAGGTGGATGTGGGACAATATGAAAAGACTTTTAGAGAGTGACTCTCTAGGGCCAGAGATTTGGCCAAGGAAAATCTGACAACGTCCAAAAGCGGATATGGTCAGATATCACGACAGGAAGGCAAAGGACAGGAGATTTCAGGAAGGAGATCAGGTGTTAATCCTCCTGCCGGCGAAAGGAAGTATATACGAGTTGAGATTTTGTGAAACCAAAATCGTATACCATCCAGAAGGCGCTAGGGAATGTGAATTATGTAATACATATGCCAGATCGTCCGAGGACGTCATAGGTTTGCCACGTGAACATGATAAAGAAGTACTATGACAGAGATAACCTCTATGCGAAGATGAACAGATGGAAACCCCATCGCAGATGACTGTGCTTTGTGTACTCACCTAATTGTGCTTGCGGGGGTTGAGCTTTGGCTCTTTGGTCCCGCAAAGGAGGAGGGAGACGGTGGGAGACGGCAAAGGACTAGAGGAGGATAACGGTAAGTTAGAGAGGGCCGATGGCGCAAAGATATCGAATACGGAAAGCCTGGCCAAGATTAGTGAGCATCTGGGTCATTTGGAGGATGACCAATGCCAGGAACTAGTGGAGATCCTCCGGAGGAATAAGTCGTTATTCACGGACGTGCCCAGAAAACACCGTGGAACGGTGCATGAAGTAAATGTAGGGAGTGCTGACCCCATCAAGCAGCACCCTTACAGAGTTAACCCGGAGAAAGCAGCGGTGATGAGAGAAGAAGTAAAGTATTTGCTAGATAACGACTTGACAGAGGTTAGCGACAGTGACTGGGGTTCACCGTGCCTCCTCGTGAAGAAGAGTGATGGTACGTACTGGTTCTGCACCGATTACAGAAAAGTGAATGCAGTCACAGTCGCTGACTCCTTCCCGATACCACGCATAAATGATTGCATAGATCGGATTGGGAGTGCGTGGTATGTCTCAAAAATAGACCTGCTGAAGGGATACTACCAGATTCCCCTTTCCAAGGAAGTCAAGAGGGTTTCACGTTCGCGACACCCGACGGCTTGTACCAGTATAAAGTGGTGCCGTTCGGAATGAAGAATAGTGGCAGTTGTTTCCAACGAGTAATGAATTAGGTATTACAAAGGATGTGCAGTGTACATCGATGATATCGTAGTGTTCGCTGATTCCTGGAAGGATCACGTGGATTGACTTTTAAATTTGTTCGATCGATTGGAGAAGGTCAACATGACGATCAACTTAGCAAAAAGCGAGTTCGGAAGAGCCCGCCTGGAGTACCTTGGATATATAGTAGGGCAAGGAGAGGTTGCGTGTTCCGGTAAGAACAAAGGTGGAGGCCATTGACAACTTCCCAGTACCCAGGAGTAAGAAAGAATTGTTGAGATACATTGTGCAAAAATTTCTCCACCGTAGCCGCTCTTATGACGAGTTTGCTATCAAAGAGCAAGAAGTGAGAGTGGAATGGAACAGCGCAAGAAGCGTTTGAAAAAACCAAAAGACTTTTGACCGAGGCGCCTGTACTAGTGTCACCAAATTTTGGAGTGCCGTATACGTTATTTGTAGATGCCAGTAATATAGGGGTTGGAGCTGTATTGACGCAGCAAAGTGATGGAATTTATTGCCCCGTGTCCTTTTTCTCGAAGAAGTTCGTTAAGCACCAGAGGTCGTACAGTATGGTCGAGAAAGAGACCTTGGCACTGGTGATGGCACTGAAACATTTTGAAGTGTATGTGAGGGGGGAAGGAGACCCAGTGACGGTGTATACAGACCATAATTCCCTAGTTTTCCTGAGAAAAGTGAAGCATGCGAACCAGAGGTTAACCAGGTGGTTTTTATTGCTCCAAGAGTATGACCTGATGATAAAGCACATAAGAGGACGAGACAATGTAGTGGCTGATGCGTTATCTCGAGCCTAGCCACTGGAATAATTCTCAAAAACAAGGGGGAGGGAGTGTTATGATCCTAGGTAGCCGAAAAACGAGCCTCCCCTTTGAGAATTATTCTATTAGGCCTGACCTGACTAGGAGGTCAAAGAAATATAGACATGAAGGTTCATATGTAAAATAATTGATTGGATATGATAGATAATTTAAGAATGTGGACAGTGAATAAGAAAATAAGTAAACGACTTGATATAAGATGTGGCGAGTTTGTTGGAGGCGTTAGGCTCGCTTGAGAGGAGCTTGAGCTCACTTGAGCTGAAGAAATCGTGAGGGGGAGAGCGTGCTCCGTTTGACCCCTTGTTAGAGAGGAGCCCCTGTTTGATATACCTTCAAGAGGAAGGAAGTGGACAGACGTCTCGACTGAGGAATAAGTTCGGAGGCATGTCAGTTCAAGTCAGGAATTGCAGAAGGTGTTGAGGGAGCAGTTAAAGCAGTTCTGGGGGTAGCCTGAGGCGCCCTAAGTGTCGCCGCCCCATCGAGGAGCGCCCTGCAGGAGACCTTTTTGTGGTAAGCATAATTTTAACCAGTTTACAGTGATTGCCTATAGCTGATAGTGTGCCCAGCGGTCGTAACGAATGTTTATTGATACATTAGGCATATGTTATTAAGGCAGAAGGCCTAAAATAAGAGAGTAAAGATGGAAGAACATCCTGGAGAATGGCGCGATGTTTGTCCACTCCGACCACTGGAGGGCAACTGAGGACAGCTGCCTCGAGGGCCGCTGGGCCGGGCGGAGGATGGACCAGCCCAAACGTCAGTCCACACTCACAGCATGAAGAGAACAGAGAGATGTTGGGTGTAAAAATATTGTGTGGTTTATTTCGCTTATGTGTTCATAGGGAAACATTTTTATTGGCGTGTCAATGGGTTGCAGGTTTGTCTAGGGAAGGAGTTGCTGAGAACGTCGAAGCCAGCAGAGAGGGAGTAGTTGATGAGACTCCAAGATTGTGGAAGGTACTAAGCTCTGTGGGAGAGCAGGCATATAGTGAGGAAAAGAACCTCAAGCTGTGAGAAGAGGAGTAGTAGAATGAAGTTTCACACGCTTTTGTGATACCAATGGTGAAGCACCATTGCTGCTCAAGGAAGACTTCATGGTGTAGCGGCCTGGAAGAGCTGCGGAGGATCCTGGAAGATAAACCCGGAAGAACCTGATGATGTCAGGGTAGTGAACTTCCAGATGTGGACGAGAAGTTCTAGTTGACTAATTGTAGGGAGTTGGTAGAGTGTTTGGTTGACATTAGCGTGCAAGACACAGTGAAAGGTGTATGATTGATTACTATTTTTGTGCCAAGAAGTACTTTTACTTAAATATAGAGTTATGACCGCAGGCTGGATTACCTGCAGTGACATACATGTGTTCTAGGACTGATAGGGTGATTGATTGATCATTGTTGTTTATCAGGGAATATTTATGTTGATGTTTATAAATTTTTAGCCATAGGCTGAATTGCCTGCAGATATTTATATGTTCCAGAGTTGGTAGCGCCATATCATATTTTCTGCATGATTTACCCACTTGGTGAGGCTGATAGTGCAATATTGTCTTATAAGACTTGACCTACTTGATGAGGATAGTATTATTAGGTTTAGGTGGTGAGTCAGGAGTTAGGATACCACTTGATAAGCAGATGATAGAGTTCTGATGGTATTGGAGTGCAACCTGACTACAATAGTTTAGAGTGTTGGAGATATATATATTATTATACGTGTATATGTATTGTCCATGTGCCTTGTACAGTAAATGTATTCAAATTTGCTGGTGTTTGCCCTTGTCCATCAGAATCTGCCACCGAATCTTACTATGCTGGAGTTCCGTAAGTTGCAGAGGGAGGATCCCTCATTAACACCATTATTCTTCCAGGCCAAGACTCAATCTGATAGTATTCCTGGGTTCTTTATAGAGAACCAACAGCTACAGCAGGTACAGACCCAGTAAACTAACGGAGGATGACGATTGGGCTAATGTCGACCAACTCGTAGTTCCCACCAGCCTACGGCCCGATATTCTACACCTGGCCCATGGAGCGCTTTCTCACTACGGTTTTAATAAAACCTATCACGCCATCAGACAAGACTATTACTGGCCAGGTATGATTCAGGATGTAAAAACTTATGTACAACAGTGGAATACATGTCAAATGGAAGGAAAACCCAACATCTCTTTTCCCAAGGCTCCTTTGATTCCTATCCCGGTGCCTTCGGAACCCTTTCGCAGACTCATCATAGACTGTGTTGGTCCTTTACCCCGGACCAGTTCTGGCAACGCTTATATACTAACCATCCTGTGTCCAAATACCAGATTCCCCATAGCAGTTCCTGTAAAGAATATTACGGCTGCTACTGTGGTGAAGCAACTGTTGAAGATCTTTACACAATATGGTTTTCCTCGGGAGATTCAAAGTGACTGCGGCACCAACTTCACCAGTGATCTCTTCAAGAAGACACTGGAAGAATTCAACATTACTCAGGTATTGTCCAGCCCCTATCATCCTGCTTCACAGGGTTCTCTTGAACGTAGTCACCAAATTATAAACTCACTCCTTAAGAAATTTTACAATGAAACTATGAAAGACTGGGATAAACAACTTGACATCATCATGTGTATTTTCAGAAGTCTCCTAAATGAGTCTCTAGGAGTGTCTCCTTATGAGATGCTCTACGGACGTAAGTACCGTACTCCTCCTAAAGCTTTTAAAGACTCTCTACGTATTGCCACCTTCAGTGACCCTCTGTATGTGCCCCAGTTTCTTCAAAACTTAGAGCACATTCTAGAGCGAGTGCATAAATTTTCCAACGATAATTTATTAAAAGCTCAAGATAGAATGAAGACTCATTTTGACAAATGCAGCAAAATCAGGAAATTTAAAGCAGGAGACATCGTTTTAGCATATTTTCCGATCCCAGGTTCTCCATTGCAAAATAAGTTTCCAGGACCTTACCGCATCAAGGAGTGCAGAAACAACCACAACTACGTTCTTGAGACTCCAGATAGGCGGTGGAGGACCCAGTTGTGCCAGGTCAATCTTTTGAAGAAGTATAAAGGTACACCCCCCACTGTATTAGTATCTCTCTCCACCTTTCAAGATCCGTACCTCCACAGTGAGACCTTCCCTGCTTCTCCTCCTAGAAGCACTAACTCTGAGTTAGTACCTTCCAACTCGGAAATTCTTACAGATCTTCCTAAATATTTGCAGGACTGTAACAGTGCTCCTCTCATCAGAGTGTTCCAAGAACATCAGAAGTTGTTCAGTGATGATCCCCTGGAATGTAATGTGGTTCAACATGACATCCAGCTACTTTCTGATACCCGGCCGATTCGTCAACCCTTCTACCGCATCAGCCCGAGCAAAAAGGAAGTTATGCGTACAGTACCTCCTGGATCATGGGCTGGCCACCCCTTGTGAGTCCCCTTGGGCCTCACCCTGCATCTTGGTGCCGAATCCTCACGGTAAAGTACGATTATGTACAGACTATAGGAAACTGAACCTCGTGACCATCAAGGATGCTTACCCTTTACCTCGTATAGATGATATCCTTGACGCAGTAGGTAATGCTACTTATCTCTCCCAGATTGAATTGTTAAAGGGCTATTATCAGATTAGTCTCACAGAGCAGGCTAAGGAAATATCTGCCTTCACCACTCCTTTTGGCCTGTACAGATATGAACGCCTTCCTTTTGGACTGTGTAATGCCCCGGCCACCTTCCAGCGAGCTGTCAACCGCATCATCCATGTCCTATATCACACCTACGCCTACTTGGATGACATAGTTGTGGCAACTAACACCTGGAACGAACATCTGCTCCAGCTGCAACGATTGTTCTCCAAGCTCCTGACAATTGGCCTTACCATCAACTTGGGCAAGTCCGCCTTTGCTAAAGGTAATGTGCGTTATCTTGGACATGTGATAGGAAATGGCAGCCTAGCTCCTTTAGACATTCATACTCAAGCCATTCAGCATTACCCACAACCTACAACCAGGAAGCAGGTCCTGCGCTTCCTTGGCCTTGCATCTTACTATCGTAGGTTTGTAAAAAGTTTCAGTACGGTAGCGACACCATTGATTAATCTGACCAGCCCCAAGCAACGGTATCATTGGACCATTCAACAGACCGTTGCCTTAGAACAACTAAAGTCTCTGCTATGTTCTAATCCCATTCTCGCCTCTCCAGATATTATGAAGCCCTTCATCATCAATGTCGACGCAAGTAGCACCGGCATCGGGGGCGTTCTAATGCAACAGCGTGGTGAAGAGGTTCTTCCTCTCAGCTACAAATTGAAGCCTCATCAGAGGAACTATAGCACCATAGAAAAAGAACTCTCCATCGTCCTGAACCTTCAACATTTCGAACCTTACCTACAAGGTAATCGGTCCATTACCATCTATTCAGACCACAATCCCTTACGATTTCTGCAACAAGTCCAATTCAGCAATCAATGTCTTCTACGCTGGGCTCTGTACCTACAGAACTTTAACCTGGAGATATTCTTCATTAAGGGCTCGGATAACATCATAGCAGACGCCCTCTCCGGAGTCTACGAGGTAGAGGCAGCTACTCCTACCACTTTACCGTTTAATGAAGTAACTTAACCCATAAGAGCAGGCTTCGGGGGAGAGCTGTGACAGTAATCTCTTTCAAGAGAGATTTAGCCTGCTTCTTCCTACATCGCGTTACTTCTATACTTCTGCAACACCATGATACCACATTCAAGAATAGCATTTAAGTGGAATAACAGACATCTCTACAGGGGGTACACTACCTACTCTCATTCTCCTCACCCCCCCTCCCTCACTGCCGGCGCACCACCTCGTCGATCACCAAACGACCACTTCAAACCAACACTCTCACCATTAGTGAATCAGTGACTTCACGCAGCTCTAGCGCCATCTGCGTCATCTATATTTAATCTCACACAAGCAGTTGGCCTCAGAATATTCTTGTGCTCTCGAGCTGACGCTTCTATTTAAGCCTACGTCCTGTATATTAGTAGAGTAGAGGTTTCAGCCAGCCCACTATTCTCAGCACCTTTAACTAATTTTTGTCTTGCTTATTGTAGAGTAAAGTAATCATTATTTTATTTTATATTGTGTTTTGTCTTTGTATATATTTTGATCCGCACTGTACATAGCCAAGGGATTATCTTTATTTTGTTTATATTTGTTTAAAGTTAATTATTTATAAGATTTGTTTTGCGTGTTTTTCCCTTTCACTTTACCACAGGAGACAACCGCCAAACAGTCAACATTTTGTTTCTCTTTATTTTAATGTGATTTGCATTTACACCAGCCATAGAGAAGACTGCCTTATATATATATATATATATATATATATATATATATATATATATATATATATATATATATATATATATATATATATATATATATATATATATTGTGACGGAGTTCCCCCCCCCCTTATAATTCTCCCACGCCTGCAGTAAGAGTCATGTCTACTTTTCCCAAGCGTTCTCTACGTTGCAGGCTACAATTTGATATATGGGAGAGAGTGAAGTGTTCTCGGAGAGCCGAGAAATTTGTGAAATAGTAATATTTTGGCCTGTGGTTTAGGCCCTTTAGGGATCCAAGATGGCGCTGGCCTCCCTGATCTCCTGCCAAAACCGTGTGACGTCAGTGGCACCGGATTGGTCACCGACAGCAATGTGGCACCGGGAGCCAATGAAAACCTCCCGTGGCAAAAGTGACGTCACGAAGGAAGGGGGTCCGGCCCGCGAGCCGGGCTGGCGCCATCAGTCAGACACGACACGTCATAGAGGTCGGACGTGCGACGGTTGGTCCTGTCAGTAGGACAGTTGTTCCCGCTCCCGTGGATTTACGCGTCACCTGAAGTCCGCCAGTACTCTGAGAAGTCTTCCCTAGTTCATGTGTTGAACCAGAAGAGGGAATTGACGGTTATTTGAGCAACACATGCTCCAGTCAGGTGCTGTGAAAGAAGCAGTGAAGCCGTGCAGTGACGTATGTGACGTCTGTGGCGATTCACCAGTTCGTGACAGCATAGTGGCAGACAGAGCCACTGGGTAGCTGAGGAAGAGAGGACTATTTGGGGAAACCGGACGACTGTAGCTGAGACGTAGGCGACAGCCGTTGCTGGGAGAAGACGACGGCCAGGAGACCGACTCCAACCTTCGAGAAGTCAAGAAGGAGGACGGACCTGCAGTGAGGAGGCACGGAGACGACGCGCTAAACGGTGGGACGACGAGAGGCTCTGGTAGGACACGACGACGTGTAGTGTGGGGGCGTTCCCGACACGAGGACCAGGAGCTACATCTCGACTCTCATCGGAGGATAGGGTGAAGTAGGTGTTTCTAGTTCCCTCCCCATTCCCCTTTAGTTAGCTATGTTATTTGGCTATATTTTCTAGCCTGAGGATTTTATATGTCGTGAGCAAGTCTCACCCATGTCACGATAAAGCACCAGTGTGCTAGACAGTACTATCAAGAGTACTTGTAATATTCATGTTGATTATTGGTGTGTACAGGCACCAGGAACCAGTGATAAATTTACTGTGTTGTGTATATCTTTCTATAGATTTTGATATGAACATATAGTGGTAAATTATATATAAGATTATGCCAGTATTTGGAGGTTAGGCTATGTGCCCAGAAACTATTTATTTTCCATGTATTGATGATGGATTTATATACCATATATATGTCTATGTTCATTCAGTGAATAATCATTTGTGAGTACAGTGAATTATTGCGTTATCGCCCACGAGAGAAAGTACTGAAAACTCCAGTGTTAATATTTCATAATATATGGTTGAGTGAAGAACAATGTAAAGCCATTACAGTGAATCATTATAGCATTGATTGTAGAAAAGACTGTTTGAGCCTGAGTACAGTGTAACTGAGTAATACGGTTTATTTAGCAAATATCGAGTGTGCGAGTTTCTAGTAATATTGGAAAGTTTAAAGAAACAGCGCGCGTGAATCTAGGAAACAAGCCAAGTTCGCGCGGAGAGGCCATTGCGATCAGCTGTTCTTGACACTTGATGAGGAGGGGAGAGTGTTGCCCTCTAGTGATCGCATAATATCCGTGGGAATTACCGGCCGAGTCAGGATCAGTTGATTTATCGATTATTGTGTGGCCTTGTGACATCTTTCAGACATTTTAAGTAAAATACAAAACTCTCTTTGTGTTTTTATCATTCCCTCCATTGATCTTGTGGCTATATTATACTGGTAAATATAGAGTGATAACAATAAGTACCTGCCTGATTCCTGATCTTTGAGTGTGACCTTGCCAAGGCTACCACTGAATACACCAGTCCACTGATGGTGTTACTGGTCACCTAAAAACACCAGTTGGCGACCTTGTGATTAACCGTAGAGCCCAATTGTTGGGGAGGGCACACGACAGTCGATGTGAACGAGTCGTGTTCTCACTCTTTCTTAATAAGAGGCCGTTAAGATTGACTGGGAGACTCTCCTGGCGTGCAGTGGCGCCGTGAGGATCGAGGGAAGACCCGCAGGGCTACGGTGAGTTACCTTGAGCATAACTATTGCTCACCCCAGAGTAAGGGTAGAGAATAATAGAGAGGTGGAACCCCAACATTGGCGACCTCGCCAGGATATAGATCGGAGTAAAGGTTGCAGTGGTACTTGGCAGTGGTGTTAGAGATCAGGTGCAGGTTAACACTCGTAGCACAAGATGGAGGATGATAAAGTAGCAAGGTTTATTGATTCTAGAGACGTACAGGTGCTGGAAGAGTGCACCAAGGCACAGTTACAGGCTATAGCGAATCATTTTGGAATAAAGCTGAAATCTGCCAGAGTTGGTGAAAGAAGACTAGAGATAATGGCTCAGCTCAAGGCTCGAGACGAAGCTTTGGGGGAGGAACGGCCCCAAACACCTGCCAGTGAGGGTGAGCGCCTGAGTATTGGTGGAAGCAGCAGGGGATCCAGCGGCAGCAGGCACAGCGTGAAGCTGGAAATAATGAAACTGCAGCTGGAAGCACAGCAGCGCAAAGAAGAGCGAGAAGCACAGCAGCGCCAAGAAGAGCGAGAAGCACAGCAGCGCAAGGAAGAGCGAGAAGCAGAAGCGCAGCTGAGGAGAGAAGAAGCACAGCAGCGCAAGGAAAAACGAGAAGCAGAAGTGCAGCAGCGCAAGGAAGAGCGAGAAGCACAACAGCGTAAAGAAGAGCAAGAAGCACAGCAGCGCAGAGAAAAGCGAGAAGCAGAAGCGCAGCTGAGGCGTGAGGAGCTACGCCGGGAAGAGCAAGAGCGAGAAGCACAGCTACGCAGGGAAGAACACGAGCAAGAAGTTAGGCTGAGACAAATGGAAATAGAAGCCAAAAAGGAAGTAGAGCTGAAGCGAATTGAACTGGGACTAGGTGCCCCTGCCCCGCCACAGGAAGACCGACGAGTGAGGGAACGAGACCTGCCGGTCTATGTACCTAGTGAAGCCGAAAGTTTCTTCGACCACTTTGAGAGAGTTGCTGCTATGAAGAGGTGGCCGAGGGCGGAGTGGGCGGAGTTGGTCCAAGGGAGGCTCACAGGTGAAGCTCGTGAAGCCTTCACGATGCTCGACTTCCAGGAATGCACCAACTACGATGTGGTAAAACGAGCTGTGCTCCGTTCCTTTAAGCTCACGCCAGAGTGTTACAGAAAGAGGTTTAGAGAATGTACCCGGTCGCCAGGAAAATCGTATGCGGAGACAGCGAGGCACATAGAAAGAAAGCTCCTTAAGTGGCTGGACTCCGAGGAAGCGAGGTCGGCCGAAGAGATCAAGGAACTAATGGCCATGGAAAAGTTTATGTCCGTGCTCTCTCCTGAGATCAGGATGAGGATAAAGGAGGCGGACATAAAGAACCTAAGGGCCGCAGCCGACCGAGCCGACATGTTAGAGGAAGCACTACGCCCAAGCCGAGAGGGACAGCATCGATCACCCGCGTACTCCGGAAGCAGTAGGAATTATAGGAGGACGAATGGATGGAGGACAGAGGCGAGTTCTCCCAGGTCCCACCGCGCGAGATGGGACGACAGAGGAACAAAAGGAGCTGCAGAGCCGATAGAGGAGAGCCAAGATGAGAGCCCGGAAGTTGTTACTGCAACGAAGGAAACGACAAGTGAGGCGAGAAGTACACAGGGTGTGACGGTCTCTGGAGGCAGTGCTAAGGCGAGCGGTGGCGGATGGTCTCCGCCGAGGGGCCGCTGCTACAACTGCGGAATAATCGGACACGTCGCGCGGGAATGCAGACGCCCTAAGCAGCGGGGACACGTTGCTTTAGTGATGTTCGAGGACCAGAGGGCCGAGGGAGTGCGGGATGAACCCGTGCTGAATGGGGAGAAGAAAGTTCACCCATTCATGTGTCAAGGAACCGTAAGGATGGGGGTCGCAGACCCCATCCCAGTGAAGATGCTAAGAGACACCGGGGCTGACTTTACCCTGGTAAGTGAAACCCTGTTCCCCGAGGGTTACGAAAGTACTAGTGTGGGGGTGGCACGGGTGGCCACTGTGGGAGGCCCAGTGAGGATGCCCCTACACCAGGTAACTTTAAATTCCGATTATGGCTGCCAAACCCTAGTGGTGGGAGTCTGTACATCAATGCCCAAGATGGAGGCACAGGTCATCTTGGGGAATGACGCGTGTGGAGGATACGTCCTCCCACATCTCGTGAAAGGCGAAGAGTACATAGAACAATACAAGGAGATAGGCGAAGAGTTGAACGCCTGTGGGGACGAGAAGGGAATCGCACCGGTGGCGATCCCAGTTTGTACTGTGACACCGAGACAACGCGAAGAACCAGGAGGATGTGGATCTGATGGGGCTGAGGAGTCGACTGACAGCCTGGGAACAGATCACCTATGCGTAGGACCCAGAGAACGAGTGGAGGGCGAAAGTAGCCCGAATGGTGAGTTGCAGGTGACCCTCACCAGTTCTCCAGGGGTAAGCCGCACTCGTCTCGAAGAGTTACAGCAAGAGGAGTTCCCCGAATTGGTTAGTAAGGCCGAAGGAGGACGTGTGGGTCCTGAGAAGGCTTACTTTCCATTTATCTATATTGTATATGCCATGCTATCCATGCTGAAGGAACGAGGGACGCCAGGAGCGACCGTGGGAACGGTGAATAAATATGTCCAGAAGTTCAGAGAACGTCTCACTCGAGCAAAGAAACTGGCTAGGAAACTCCTGAAGAAGGCGCAACGTAAGATGTCGGAGTGGTACGACAGGAGAGCTGCGCAGAGGGATTTTCAGGCCGGATCACAAGTAATGGTTGTGCTGCCAGGTAAAGGTAGAGCGACCAAGACGCGGTTCAAGAGACCGTACCGAGTGCTGCGACGGTTGGGTCCAGTGTCGTACGAGATTGGGAAGCCGGATGGACCCCGAAAGAAACAGGTGTGTCCCGCAGACCGCCTGAAACCTTTCTTCACTGTGGAAGGAAGAGCCGACAAGCAGGACGGAACGATGTCCCGAGAAACCCAGCGGAAGACGGGTCTGAGTGTACCGAGGGACCGAGAACTCCCGGAGGAGGAAAGTAAGTGGTCCAGGGCGGACGGCACCAGTCTCACCCGCACTGAGAGTCTGACAAGGATCAAGGTCAAGCACATCAAGGGGAAGGACGACGTAGTAGCGGACGCCCTATCCCGCATACACTAACGAGACATGACTCTTATTTTAAGGGGAGGGGTATGTGACGGAGTTCCCCCCCCCCCCTTATAATTCTCCCACGCCTGCAGTAAGAGTCATGTCTACTGTTCCCAAGCGTTCTCTACGTTGCAGGCTACAATTTGATATATGGGAGAGAGTGAAGTGTTCTCGGAGAGCCGAGAAATTTGTGAAATAGTAATATTTTGGCCTGTGGTTTAGGCCCTTTAGGGATCCAAGATGGCGCTGGCCTCCCTGATCTCCCGCCAAAACCGTGTGACGTCAGTGGCACCGGATTGGTCACCGACAGCAATGTGGCACCGGGAGCCAATGAAAACCTCCCGTGGCAAAAGTGACGTCACGAAGGAAGGGGGTCCGGCCCGCGAGCCGGGCTGGCGCCATCAGTCAGACACGACACGTCATAGAGGTCGGACGTGCGACGGTTGGTCCTGTCAGTAGGACAGTTGTTCCCGCTCCCGTGGATTTACGCGTCACCTGAAGTCCGCCAGTACTCTGAGAAGTCTTCCCTAGTTCATGTGTTGAACCAGAAGAGGGAATTGACGGTTATTTGAGCAACACGTGCTCCAGTCAGGTGCTGTGAAAGAAGCAGTGAAGCCGTGCAGTGACGTATGTGACGTCTGTGGCGATTCACCAGTTCGTGACAGCATAGTGGCAGACAGAGCCACTGGGTAGCTGAGGAAGAGAGGACTATTTGGGGAAACCGGACGACTGTAGCTGAGATGTAGGCGACAGCCGTTGCTGGGAGAAGACGACGGCCAGGAGACCGACTCCAACCTTCGAGAAGTCAAGAAGGAGGACGGACCTGCAGTGAGGAGGCACGGAGACGACGCGCTAAACGGTGGGACGACGAGAGGCTCTGGTAGGACACGACGACGTGTAGTGTGGGGGCGTTCCCGACACGAGGACCAGGAGCTACATCTCGACTCTCATCGGAGGATAGGGTGAAGTAGGTGTTTCTAGTTCCCTCCCCATTCCCCTTTAGTTAGCTATGTTATTTGGCTATATTTTCTAGCCTGAGGATTTTATATGTCGTGAGCAAGTCTCACCCATGTCACGATAAAGCACCAGTGTGCTAGACAGTACTATCAAGAGTACTTGTAATATTCATGTTGATTATTGGTGTGTACAGGCACCAGGAACCAGTGATAAATTTACTGTGTTGTGTATATCTTTCTATAGATTTTGATATGAACATATAGTGGTAAATTATATATAAGATTATGCCAGTATTTGGAGGTTAGGCTATGTGCCCAGAAACTATTTATTTTCCATGTATTGATGATGGATTTATATACCATATATATGTCTATGTTCATTCAGTGAATAATCATTTGTGAGTACAGTGAATTATTGCGTTATCGCCCACGAGAGAAAGTACTGAAAACTCCAGTGTTAATATTTCATAATATATGGTTGAGTGAAGAACAATGTAAAGCCATTACAGTGAATCATTATAGCATTGATTGTAGAAAAGACTGTTTGAGCCTGAGTACAGTGTAACTGAGTAATACGGTTTATTTAGCAAATATCGAGTGTGCGAGTTTCTAGTAATATTGGAAAGTTTAAAGAAACAGCGCGCGTGAATCTAGGAAACAAGCCAAGTTCGCGCGGAGAGGCCATTGCGATCAGCTGTTCTTGACACTTGATGAGGAGGGGAGAGTGTTGCCCTCTAGTGATCGCATAATATCCGTGGGAATTACCGGCCGAGTCAGGATCAGTTGATTTATCGATTATTGTGTGGCCTTGTGACATCTTTCAGACATTTTAAGTAAAATACAAAACTCTCTTTGTGTTTTTATCATTCCCTCCATTGATCTTGTGGCTATATTATACTGGTAAATATAGAGTGATAACAATAAGTACCTGCCTGATTCCTGATCTTTGAGTGTGACCTTGCCAAGGCTACCACTGAATACACCAGTCCACTGATGGTGTTACTGGTCACCTAAAAACACCAGTTGGCGACCTTGTGATTAACCGTAGAGCC
>NC_091173.1:42328115-42331999 GCF_040958095.1 Procambarus clarkii
CGTAAAACTTACGTACATATCTACTTAGGATCTTTTTCGTGATCAGATATACAAGGCAGAGAATGAAATCAAAGACAACAAAACGCAACTACTTCATGCTACAAACGAGTGGAGAAATAGCAACATCGACGATAGTATCCGTACCCGCATTGAACAACACCTCGACATCCTCACAGACCAACATCACCTCAGCACTGAAACAAGGATTATCAAGAAACTAACAACATTATATGGAGGACCTATGGCAATTCCACGACCAAGAGATGGCTTCCTGAACCTTGCAGGAATTAACCTCACTGAGGACCAAGTCACTCTCCTAAATCTGGGCATAAACTGTCATGTTATGTCCAGACCGAGTGAAATGGCCCGGAAAGTAGAGTTGGAAATTCTGTTGGACGACATATTCGACCTCGAGACACAAAAGAAGGTCACTACCAAAAATACCTTACAAGCAGAACTTATTGCAGAAGGAGGAAAGAATCGAGGCAATTACAGAAGCACCATACTGTCCCCCGAGCTTAAAGCGGCAGTTAAAAGCCTTCGTGAGAACAAGGAGATAGTTGTCAGGAGAGGTGACAAGTCGCCAATATATGTCATTCTTAAAAAAGACGAATATCTGGCGAAAATGAACATCATATTCTCTGACCAAACTAAGTTCCAAAGGGTAACGAAGGACACTACAGCCGAATTAAAAGCAAAGGTCAACAAACTGATGGAAACTGTGAACGCCAAGAAATCGGGACTCCACCTGCCAAAGATCATTGGGGAATATAAACCTGGATATGCGTATGGAAATGTCAAGACGCACAAGCCTGGAAACCCACTTCGGCCAATCATTAGCCAGATACCCACACCCACGTACAGACTGGCGAAGCGACTCAATGGCCTGCTGACTCCTTATGTTCCTTGCGCCTTCAGCCTGAAGTCTCCAAAGGAATTTGTTGACTTACTGCGGGGCACACGGGCCACAGGGATAAGAGCCTCGTTGGACGTAGAATCGCTGTTTACCAACGTACCTGTGGACGAGACAATCGGAATGATAGCCGACAGAGTGTATCGTGATCCAGCCTGTACTCCTCTTGACATACCAGAAAATATTCTGAGGAAACTACTCCAAGCTTGTACTAAAGAGGCACCCTTCTTGAGCCCGGATGGGCACATGTATAAGCAAGTAGATGGGGTCGCCATTGGTTCTCCCCTAGGTGTCCTGTTTGCAAACTTCTACATGGGTACCATCGAGCAAAAAGTCTTAGTCGACATGAACTTGAAACCGGCCATATACTGCAGGTATGTTGACGACATTTTTACACAGGTACCTGATGTCAGACATCTGCAGGAGCTGAAGGAGGCATTTGAGCAGAGTTCCGTGCTGCGTTTCACTTACGAGACGGAAAAGGATGGGAAGCTGCCTTTTCTAGATGTAACAGTCATGGAAAAGGGCAACAACCACCGGTAACAAAAGGGTAACAACACTCCTCTTGTACCTGTCTGGGCAGTCACTATTGACATTAAGGCACATTCCTATGTTTGTTTCTTTGGTGTAGACTGCAGCATGGAAGCCTCCGTTCTTTTCCGTGACTGTTACATCCAGAAAGGGCAGCTTCCCATTGTTCTCCATCTCGTACGTGAAACTCAACACAGAAATCTGCTCAAATGCCTCCTTTAGCTGCTGCAGATCTCTGGCATCAGGTACCTGTGTAAAAATGTCGTCAACATACCTGCAGTACATGACGGGTTTCCAGCCCATGTCAACTATGACCCTCTGTTCGATGGTGAACATATAGATGTTCGCAAACAGGACACCTAGGGGAGAACCCATGGCGACCCCATCTACTTGCTTATACATGTGCCCATCTGGGCTCACGAAGGGTGCCTTTTTAGTGCAGGCTTGGAGGAGTTTCCTCAGTATGCTTTCTGGCATGTCAAGAGGAGTGCAAGCCGGGTCACTATGCACTCTATACACGATATGGCCTGGTATGGGTGACTATCCATGTGTACCATGTACCATAGGCTCATGTGTACCTATGCGTGTGTGTGTATGTGAATGCGTGTGTGTGTATGTGAATGCGTGTGTGTGTATGTGAATGCGTGTGTGTTTGTGTGTGTATGTTTGTTTGTTTGCTTTACATGAATGTGATCGATTAACATGTGTATATTTGATTATTATTGAGTAAACACATTAATGGAGAACGGCCTGGTATGGGTGATAATCCATGTGTACCATTCACCATAGGCACATGTGTACCTAGGTGTGTGTGTGTGTGTTTGTTTGTTTATGTTTTATGAATTTGATAGATTATCACGAGTACATGTGAGTATCAATGTGTACACACATTGATACACACAGTCCGGGTCATGGGATGGTAGACGCGTTGCGCGTTGCTCGTTCGATTAAGCTTCATATTTCGGGACATTAGAGGGATACACGGAAAATTCGTTGATTAGTGATTATACAAAGTGCAACACACCGATTAGAAACTACAAAATTCATGGATTGCGTCCGATAGTGCAAATTAGTCAAGACCAGGGGTAGGACATCAGTGTCAAGACAAGCACGTGGCGCCACTGATTGATCAGAGGGTACGCAACTTGATGTGACAGTGAAGACGAAAACTAATAGTGAATAGAATAGTGAGAAAGTGAGTCTAAAACGTGCAGCATTAGAGCTATACCGGTGCTAAGGGGAACAAGAAGCTGATTACTGGTGGTATAAGGAATAAGAGGGAGGTATCTACGCCTGGCAGCAGCGTGGACTCCAGCAGGCCTACGAGACGTCAACAGTACTTCTATCATATGTTTGTGTTGTGGGGGGGGGGAGAGGATTGATGGTGAGGCCTCTCAATAAGTCAGTACACCACTAGTGTACAGACTTAATGTATTATAATAGTTAGTCTTGGATATAAGTAACAAACATAAACGAACCTCAAGACACCGTATACGGCTCACGGCTCACATGGGTTCTCGTTTCGTGGCACCCAAGTGGGAACAAAAAAAAACTACACAACCCCCTACCTTCTCTCACCCCTACCCCCACCCCCCTAACTGTAGCACCTCCAACAGTACAGTACTCCAACAGTACCCTTAAGTCTTCAACAGAGTGCAGGGTTTATATAATATCATATCAAAGTCACTAAAGCATTCCATTCAATGATACAAGAGAAATTGGTAGACAGGAGGCTAGGACCTTAATATGACCTCACCGGACAAGCCGCTAAGTCCCCTAGATCTCCCCCCCCCCTCCCCTCCACAGTAAACTGAAGACAACACCCTCACGTACACGCACACGCTCACACACACACGCTCACACACACACACACACACACACACACACACACACACACACACACACACACACACACACACACACACACACACACACACACACACTTGGAAAGCAGCTAACGTAGTCCCGATATACAAGAAAGGGGATAGACAGGAGGCACTGAACTACAGGCCAGTGTCCCTAACCTGCATACCATGCAAGCTGATGGAGAAGATTGTGCGAAAAAAACTAGTGGAGCATCTGGAGCGAAGGAACTTTGTAACACAGCATCAACATGGGTTCAGGGATGGCAGGTCCTGCCTCACAGGGTTACTTGAATTCTACGACCAGGCAACAAAAATAAGGCAAGAAAGAGAAGGGTGGGCAGACTGCATATTTTTGGATTGTCAGAAAGCCTTTGATACAGTGCCACACAAGAGGCTAGTGCGAAAGTTGGAGATGCAGGCTGGAGTGAAAGGTAAGGTACTCCGGTGGATAGAAGAGTACCTAAGCAACAGGAGACAACGAGTCTGTGTGAGGGGTGAGGTCTCAGATTGGCGAGACGTCACAAGTGGAGTCTCGCAGGGGTCAGTCCTTGGACCTATACTGTTTCTGGTATATG
>NC_091173.1:42332499-42387499 GCF_040958095.1 Procambarus clarkii
TGTGGTAGTAGAGGACTGTATGTGTGGTAGTGGAGGGCTGTATGTGTGGTGGTGGTGGGTCTGTATGTGTGGTAGTGGAGGGCTCTATGTATGGTTGTGGTGGGTCTGTATGTGTGGTGGTGGAGGCCTGTATGTGTGGTAGTGGAGGTCTGTATGTGTGGTAGTGGAGGTCTGTATGTGTAGTAGTGGAGGTCTGTATGTGTGGTAGTGGAGGTCTGTATGTGTGGTAGTGGAGGTCTGTATGTGTTGTATTGGAGGCCTGTATGTGTTGTAGTGGAGGTCTGTATGTGTGGTGGTGGTGGGTCTGTATGTGTGGTGGTGGAGGGCTGTATGTGTGGTGGTGGAGGTCTGTATGTGTGGTGGTGGACGTCTGTATGTGTGGTAGTGGAGGTCTGTATGTGTGGTGGTGGAGGTCTGTATGTGTGGTAGTGGAGGTCTGTATGTGTGGTAGTGGAGGCCTGTATGTGTTGTAGTGGAGGCCTGTATGTGTGGTGGTGGTGGGTCTGTATGTGTGGTGGTGGAGGTCTGTATGTGTGGTGGTGGAGGTCTGTATGTGTGGTAGTGGAGGCCTGTATGTGTGGTCGTGGAGGTCTGTATGTGTGGTAGTGTAGGCCTGTATGTGTGGTGGTGGTGGGTCTGTATGTGTGGTGGTGGGTCTGTATGTGCAGTAGTGGAGGCCTGTATGTGTGGTAGTGGTGGGTCTGTATGTGTGGTAGTGGAGGTCTGTATGTGTGGTAGTGATGGGTGTGTATGTGTGGTAGTGGAGGTGTGTATGTGTGGTAGTGGTGGTCTGTATGTGTGGTAGTGGAGGCCTGTATGTGTGGTAGTATTGGGTCTGTATGTGTGGTAGTTTAGGTGTGTATGTGTGGTAGTGGTGGTCTGTATGTGTGGTGGTGGAGGTCTGTATGTGTGGTGGTGGAGGTCTGTATGTGTGGTGGTGGAGGTCTGTATGTGTGGTGGTGGAGGTCTGTATGTGTGGTGGTGGAGGTCTGTATGTGTGGTGGTGGAGGTCTGTATGTGTGGTGGTGGTGGTCTGTAGGTGTGGTAGTGGAGGCCTGTATGTGTGGTAGTGGTGGAGGTCTGTATGTATGGTAGTGGAGGTCTGTATGTGTGGTGGTAGAGGTCTGTATGTGTGGTGGTGGAGGTCTGTATGTGAGGTAGTGGAGGTCTGTATGTGTGGTAGTGGAGGTCTGTATGTGCGGTAGTGGAGGCCTGTATGTGTGGTAGTGGAGGCCTGTATGTGTGGTAGTGGAGGCCTGTATGTGTGGTAGTGGAGGTCTGTATGTGTGGTAGTGGAGGTCTGTATGTGTGGTGGTGGAGGTCTGTATGTGTGGTGGTGGAGGTATGTATGTGTGGTAGTGGAGGCCTGTATGTGTGGTGGTGGGTCTGTATGTGTGGTGGTGGAGGTCTGTATGTGTGGTAGTGGAGGTCTGTATGTGTGGTAGTGGAGGTCTGTATGTGTGGTAGTGGAGGTCTGTATGTGTGGTAGTGGTGGGTCTGTATGTGTGGTAGTGGTGGATCTGTATGTGTGGTAGTGGAGGGTCTGTATGTGTGGTAGTGGAGGTCTGTATGTGTGGTAGTGGAGGCCTGTATTTGTGGTTGTGGTGGGTCTGTATGTGTGGTAGTGGAAGTCTGTATGTGTGGTGGTGGTGGGCCTGTATGTGTGGTGGTGGAGGTCTGTATGTGTGGTAGTGGTGGGTCTGTATGTGTGGTGGTGGAGGCCTGTATGTGTGGTAGTGGAGGTCTGTATGTGTGGTAGTGGAGGTCTGTATGTGTAGTAGTTGAGGTCTGTATGTGTGGTAGTGGAGGTCTGTATGTGTGGTAGTGGAGGTCTGTATGTGTAGTAGTGGAGGTCTGTATGTGTGGTGGTGGTGGGTCTGTATGTGTGTGGTGGTGGAGGTCTGTATGTGTGGTAGTGGTGGATCTGTATGTGTGGTGGTGGTGGGTCTGTATGTGTGGTAGTGGAGGGCTGTATGTGTGGTGGTGGTGGGTCTGTATGTGTGGTAGTAGAGAACTGTATGTGTGGTAGTGGAGGGCTGTATGTGTGGTGGTGGTGGGTCTGTATGTGTGGTAGTGGAGGGCTGTATGTGTGGTGGTGGTGGGTATCTATGTGTGGTAGTGGAGGTCTGTATGTGTGGTGGTGGAGGCCTGTATGTGTGGTGGTGGAGGCCTGTATGTGTGGTAGTGGAGGCCTGTATGTGTGGTAGTGGAGGTCTGTATGTGTGGTAGTGGAGGTCTGTATGTGTGGTTGTGGAGGTCTGTATGTGTGGTGGTGGAGGTATGTATGTGTGGTAGTGGAGGCCTGTATGTGTGGTGGTGGGTCTGTATGTGTGGTGGTGGAGGTCTGTATGTGTGGTAGTGGAGGTCTGTATGTGTGGTAGTGGAGGTCTGTATGTGTGGTAGTGGAGGTCTGTATGTGTGGTAGTGGTGGGTCTGTATGTGTGGTAGTGGTGGATCTGTATGTGTGGTAGTGGAGGGTCTGTATGTGTGGTAGTGGAGGCCTGTATGTGTGGTAATGGAGGCCTGTATTTGTGGTTGTGGTGGGTCTGTATGTGTGGTAGTGGAGGTCTGTATGTGTGGTGGTGGTGGGCCTGTATGTGTGGTGGTGGAGGTCTGTATGTGTGGTAGTGGTGGGTCTGTATGTGTGGTGGTGGAGGCCTGTATGTGTGGTAGTGGAGGTCTGTATGTGTGGTAGTGGAGGTCTGTATGTGTAGTAGTGGAGGTCTGTATGTGTGGTAGTGGAGGTCTGTATGTGTGGTAGTGGAGGTCTGTATGTGTTGTAGTGGAGGTCTGTATGTGTGGTGGTGGTGGGTCTGTATGTGTGTGGTGGTGGAGGTCTGTATGTGTGGTAGTGGTGGATCTGTATGTGTGGTGGTGGTGGGTCTGTATGTGTGGTAGTGGAGGGCTGTATGTGTGGTGGTGGTGGGTCTGTATGTGTGGTAGTAGCGGACTGTATGTGTGGTAGTGGAGGGCTGTATGTGTGGTGGTGGTGGGTCTGTATGTGTGGTAGTGGAGGGCTGTATGTATGGTTGTGGTGGGTCTGTATGTGTGGTAGTGGAGGTCTGTATGTGTGGTGGTGGTGGTCTGTATGTGTGGTGGTGGAGGTCTGTATGTGTGGTAGTGGTGGGTCTGTATGTGTGGTGGTGGAGGCCTGTATGTGTGGTAGTGGTGGACTGTATGTGTGGTAGTGGAGGGCTGTATGTATGGTTGTGGTGGGTCTGTATGTGTGGTAGTGGAGGTCTGTATGTGTGGTGGTGGTGGTCTGTATGTGTGGTGGTGGAGGTCTGTATGTGTGGTAGTGGTGGGTCTGTATGTGTGGTGGTGGAGGCCTGTATGTGTGGTAGTGGAGGCCTGTATGTGTGGTAGTGGAGGTCTGTATGTCTGATGGTGGTGGGTCTGTATGTGTGGTGGTGGTGGGTCTGTATGTATGGTGGTGGTGGGTCTGTATGTATGGTGGTGGTGGGTCTGTATGTGTGGTAGTGGAGGTCTGTATGTGTGGTAGTAGAGGACTGTATGTGTGGTAGTAGAGGCCTGTATGTGTGGTGGTGGTGGGTATCTATGTGTGGTAGTGGAGGTCTGTATGTGTGGTAGTAGAGGACTGTATGTGTGGTAGTGGAATCCTGTATGTGTGTTAGTGGAGGTCTGTATGTGTGGTAGTAGAGGACTGTATGTGTGGTAGTGGAGGGCTGTATGTGTGGTGGTGGTGGGTATCTATGTGTGGTAGTGGAGGTCTGTATGTGTGGTGGTGGAGGCCTGTATGTGTGGTGGTGGAGGCCTGTATGTGTGGTAGTGGAGGCCTGTATGTGTGGTAGTGGAGGTCTGTATGTGTGGTAGTGGAGGTCTGTATGTGTGGTAGTAGAGGACTGTATGTGTGGTAGTGGAGGCCTGTATGTGTGGTGGTGGTGGGTATCTATGTGTGGTAGTGGAGGTCTGTATGTGTGGTAGTAGAGGACTGTATGTGTGGTAGTGGAGGCCTGTATGTGTGGTAGTGGAGGTCTGTATGTGTAGTAGTAGAGGACTGTATGTGTGGTAGTGGAGGGCTGTATGTGTGGTGGTGGTGGGTATCTATGTGTGGTAGTGGAGGTCTGTATGTGTGGTGGTGGAGGCCTGTATGTGTGGTGGTGGAGGCCTGTATGTGTGGTAGTGGAGGCCTGTATGTGTGGTAGTGGAGGTCTGTATGTGTGGTAGTGGAGGTCTGTATGTGTGGTTGTGGAGGTCTGTATGTGTGGTGGTGGAGGTATGTATGTGTGGTAGTGGAGGCCTGTATGTGTGGTGGTGGGTCTGTATGTGTGGTGGTGGAGGTCTGTATGTGTGGTAGTGGAGGTCTGTATGTGTGGTAGTGGAGGTCTGTATGTGTGGTAGTGGAGGTCTGTATGTGTGGTAGTGGTGGGTCTGTATGTGTGGTAGTGGTGGATCTGTATGTGTGGTAGTGGAGGGTCTGTATGTGTGGTAGTGGAGGCCTGTATGTGTGGTAATGGAGGCCTGTATTTGTGGTTGTGGTGGGTCTGTATGTGTGGTAGTGGAGGTCTGTATGTGTGGTGGTGGTGGGCCTGTATGTGTGGTGGTGGAGGTCTGTATGTGTGGTAGTGGTGGGTCTGTATGTGTGGTGGTGGAGGCCTGTATGTGTGGTAGTGGAGGTCTGTATGTGTGGTAGTGGAGGTCTGTATGTGTAGTAGTGGAGGTCTGTATGTGTGGTAGTGGAGGTCTGTATGTGTGGTAGTGGAGGTCTGTATGTGTTGTAGTGGAGGTCTGTATGTTTGGTGGTGGTGGGTCTGTATGTGTGTGGTGGTGGAGGTCTGTATGTGTGGTAGTGGTGGATCTGTATGTGTGGTGGTGGTGGGTCTGTATGTGTGGTAGTGGAGGGCTGTATGTGTGGTGGTGGTGGGTCTGTATGTGTGGTAGTAGCGGACTGTATGTGTGGTAGTGGAGGGCTGTATGTGTGGTGGTGGTGGGTCTGTATGTGTGGTAGTGGAGGGCTGTATGTATGGTTGTGGTGGGTCTGTATGTGTGGTAGTGGAGGTCTGTATGTGTGGTGGTGGTGGTCTGTATGTGTGGTGGTGGAGGTCTGTATGTGTGGTAGTGGTGGGTCTGTATGTGTGGTGGTGGAGGCCTGTATGTGTGGTAGTGGTGGACTGTATGTGTGGTAGTGGAGGGCTGTATGTATGGTTGTGGTGGGTCTGTATGTGTGGTAGTGGAGGTCTGTATGTGTGGTGGTGGTGGTCTGTATGTGTGGTGGTGGAGGTCTGTATGTGTGGTAGTGGTGGGTCTGTATGTGTGGTGGTGGAGGCCTGTATGTGTGGTAGTGGAGGCCTGTATGTGTGGTAGTGGAGGTCTGTATGTCTGATGGTGGTGGGTCTGTATGTGTGGTGGTGGTGGGTCTGTATGTATGGTGGTGGTGGGTCTGTATGTATGGTGGTGGTGGGTCTGTATGTGTGGTAGTGGAGGTCTGTATGTGTGGTAGTAGAGGACTGTATGTGTGGTAGTAGAGGCCTGTATGTGTGGTGGTGGTGGGTATCTATGTGTGGTAGTGGAGGTCTGTATGTGTGGTAGTAGAGGACTGTATGTGTGGTAGTGGAAGCCTGTATGTGTGTTAGTGGAGGTCTGTATGTGTGGTAGTAGAGGACTGTATGTGTGGTAGTGGAGGGCTGTATGTGTGGTGGTGGTGGGTATCTATGTGTGGTAGTGGAGGTCTGTATGTGTGGTGGTGGAGGCCTGTATGTGTGGTGGTGGAGGCCTGTATGTGTGGTAGTGGAGGCCTGTATGTGTGGTAGTGGAGGTCTGTATGTGTGGTAGTGGAGGTCTGTATGTGTGGTGGTGGAGGTCTGTATGTGTGGTGGTGGAGGTATGTATGTGTGGTAGTGGAGGCCTGTATGTGTGGTGGTGGGTCTGTATATGTGGTGGTGGAGGTCTGTATGTGTGGTAGTGGAGGTCTGTATGTGTGGTAGTGGAGGTCTGTATGTGTGGTAGTGGAGGTCTGTATGTGTGGTAGTGGTGGGTCTGTATGTGTGGTGGTGGAGGCCTGTATGTGTGGTAGTGGAGGTCTGTATGTGTGGTAGTGGAGGTCTGTATGTGTAGTAGTGGAGGTCTGTATGTGTGGTAGTGGAGGTCTGTATGTGTGGTAGTGGAGGTCTGTATGTGTTGTAGTGGAGGTCTGTATGTGTGGTGGTGGTGGGTCTGTATGTGTGTGGTGGTGGTCTGTATGTGTGGTAGTGGTGGATCTGTATGTGTGGTGGTGGTGGGTCTGTATGTGTGGTAGTGGAGGGCTGTATGTGTGGTGGTGGTTGGTCTGTATGTGTGTTTAGTAGAGGACTGTATGTGTGGTAGTGGAGGGCTGTATGTGTGGTGGTGGTGGGTCTGTATGGGTGGTAGTGGAGGGCTGTATGTATGGTTGTGGTGGGTCTGTATGTGTGGTAGTGGAGGTCTGTATGTGTGGTGGTGGTGGTCTGTATGTGTGGTGGTGGAGGTCTGTATGTGTGGTAGTGGTGGGTCTGTATGTGTGGTGGTGGAGGCCTGTATGTGTGGTAGTGGTGGACTGTATGTGTGGTAGTGGAGGGCTGTATGTATGGTTGTGGTGGGTCTGTATGTGTGGTAGTGGAGGTCTGTATGTGTGGTGGTGGTGGTCTGTATGTGTGGTGGTGGAGGTCTGTATGTGTGGTAGTGGTGGGTCTGTATGTGTGGTGGTGGAGGCCTGTATGTGTGGTAGTGGAGGCCTGTATGTGTGGTAGTGGAGGTCTGTATGTGTGATGGTGGTGGGTCTGTATGTGTGGTGGTGGTGGGTCTGTATGTATGGTGGTGGAGGTCTGTATGTATGGTGGTGGTGGGTCTGTATGTGTGGTAGTGGAGGTCTGTATGTGTGGTAGTAGAGGACTGTATGTGTGGTAGTGGAGGCCTGTATGTGTGGTGGTGGTGGGTATATATGTGTGGTAGTGGAGGTCTGTATGTGTGGTAGTAGAGGACTGTATGTGTGGTAGTGGAGGCCTGTATGTGTGTTAGTGGAGGTCTGTATGTGTGGTAGTAGAGGACTGTATGTGTGGTAGTGGAGGGCTGTATGTGTGGTGGTGGTGGGTATCTATGTGTGGTAGTGGAGGTCTGTATGTGTGGTGGTGGAGGCCTGTATGTGTGGTGGTGGAGGCCTGTATGTGTGGTAGTGGAGGCCTGTATGTGTGGTAGTGGAGGTCTGTATGTGTGGTAGTGGAGGTCTGTATGTGTGGTGGTGGAGGTCTGTATGTGTGGTGGTGGAGGTATGTATGTGTGGTAGTGGAGGCCTGTATGTGTGGTGGTGGGTCTGTATGTGTGGTGGTGGAGGTCTGTATGTGTGGTAGTGGAGGTCTGTATGTGTGGTAGTGGAGGTCTGTATGTGTGGTAGTGGAGGTCTGTATGTGTGGTAGTGGTGGGTCTGTATGTGTGGTAGTGGTGGATCTGTATGTGTGGTAGTGGAGGGTCTGTATGTGTGGTAGTGGAGGCCTGTATGTGTGGTAATGGAGGCCTGAATTTGTGGTTGTGGTGGGTCTGTATGTGTGGTAGTGGAGGTCTGTATGTGTGGTGGTGGTGGGCCTGTATGTGTGGTGGTGGAGGTCTGTATGTGTGGTAGTGGTGGGTCTGTATGTGTGGTGGTGGAGGCCTGTATGTGTGGTAGTGGAGGTCTGTATGTGTGGTAGTGGAGGTCTGTATGTGTAGTAGTGGCAGGTCTGTATGTGTGGTAGTGGAGGTCTGTATGTGTGGTAGTGGAGGTCTGTATGTGTTGTAGTGGAGGTCTGTATGTGTGGTGGTGGTGGGTCTGTATGTGTGTGGTGGTGGAGGTCTGTATGTGTGGTAGTGGTGGATCTGTATGTGTGGTGGTGGTGGGTCTGTATGTGTGGTAGTGGAGGGCTGTATGTGTGGTGGTGGTGGGTCTGTATGTGTGGTAGTAGAGGACTGTATGTGTGGTAGTGGAGGGCTGTATGTGTGGTGGTGGTGGGTCTGTATGTGTGGTAGTGGAGGGCTGTATGTATGGTTGTGGTGGGTCTGTATGTGTGGTAGTGGAGGTCTGTATGTGTGGTGGTGGTGGTCTGTATGTGTGGTGGTGGAGGTCTGTATGTGTGGTAGTGGTGGGTCTGTATGTGTGGTGGTGGAGGCCTGTATGTGTGGTAGTGGAGGCCTGTATGTGTGGTAGTGGAGGTCTGTATGTGTGATGGTGGTGGGTCTGTATGTGTGGTGGTGGTGGGTCTGTATGTATGGTGGTGGTGGGTCTGTATGTATGGTGGTGGTGGGTCTGTATGTGTGGTAGTGGAGGTCTGTATGTGTGGTAGTAGAGGACTGTATGTGTGGTAGTGGAGGCCTGTATGTGTGGTGGTGGTGGGTATCTATGTGTGGTAGTGGAGGTCTGTATGTGTGGTAGTAGAGGACTGTATGTGTGGTAGTGGAGGCCTGTATGTGTGGTAGTGGAGGTCTGTATGTGTGGTATTAGAGGACTGTATGTGTGGTAGTGGAGGGCTGTATGTGTGGTGGTGGTGGGTATCTATGTGTGGTAGTGGAGGTCTGTATGTGTGGTGGTGGAGGCCTGTATGTGTGGTGGTGGAGGCCTGTATGTGTGGTGGTGGAGGCCTGTATGTGTGGTTGTGATGGGTCTGTATGTGTGGTAGTGGACGTCTGTATGTGTGGTGGTGGTGGGTCTGTATGTGTGGTGGCGGTGGGTCTGTATGTGTGGTGGTGGAGGCCTGTATGTGTGGTAGTGGAGGTCTGTATGTGTGGTAGTGGAGGTCTGTATGTGTAGTAGTGGAGGTCTGTATGTGTGGTAGTGGAGGTCTGTATGTGTGGTAGTGGAGGTCTGTATGTGTTGTATTGGAGGCCTGTATTTGTTGTAGTGGAGGTCTGTATGTGTGGTGGTGGTGGGTCTGTATGTGTGGTGGTGGAGGGCTGTATGTGTGGTGGTGGAGGTCTGTATGTGTGGTGGTGGACGTCTGTATGTGTGGTAGTGGAGGTCTGTATGTGTGGTAGTGGAGGCCTGTATGTGTTGTAGTGGAGGCCTGTATGTGTGGTGGTGGTGGGTCTGTATGTGTGGTGGTGGAGGTCTGTATGTGTGGTGGTGGAGGTCTGTATGTGTGGTAGTGGAGGCCTGTATGTGTGGTCGTGGAGGTCTGTATGTGTGGTAGTGTAGGCCTGTATGTGTGGTGGTGGTGGGTCTGTATGTGTGGTAGTGGAGGTCTGTATGTGCAGTAGTGGAGGCCTGTATGTGTGGTAGTGGTGGGTCTGTATGTGTGGTAGTGGAGGTCTGTATGTGTGGTAGTGATGGGTGTGTATGTGTGGTAGTGGAGGTGTGTATGTGTGGTAGTGGTGGTCAGTATGTGTGGTAGTGGAGGCCTGTATGTGTGGTAGTATTGGGTCTGTATGTGTGGTAGTTTAGGTGTGTATGTGTGGTAGTGGTGGTCTGTATGTGTGGTGGTGGAGGTCTGTATGTGTGGTGGTGGAGGTCTGTATGTGTGGTGGTGGAGGTCTGTATGTGTGGTGGTGGAGGTCTGTATGTGTGGTGGTGGTGGTCTGTATGTGTGGTGGTGGAGGTCTGTATGTGTGGTGGTGGTGGTCTGTAGGTGTGGTAGTGGAGGCCTGTATGTGTGGTAGTGGTGGAGGTCTGTATGTGTGGTAGTGGAGGTCTGTATGTGTGGTGGTGGAGGTCTGTATGTGTGGTGGTGGAGGTCTGTATGTGAGGTAGTGGAGGTCTGTATGTGTGGTAGTGGAGGTCTGTATGTGCGGTAGTGGAGGCCTGTATGTGTGGTAGTGGAGGCCTGTATGTGTGGTAGTGGAGGCCTGTATGTGTGGTAGTGGAGGTCTGTATGTGTGGTAGTGGAGGTCTGTATGTGTGGTGGTGGAGGTCTGTATGTGTGGTGGTGGAGGTATGTATGTGTGGTAGTGAGGCCTGTATGTGTGGTGGTGGGTCTGTATGTGTGGTGGTGGAGGTCTGTATGTGTGGTAGTGGAGGTCTGTATGTGTGGTAGTGGAGGTCTGTATGTGTGGTAGTGGAGGTCTGTATGTGTGGTAGTGGTGGGTCTGTATGTGTGGTAGTGGTGGATCTGTATGTGTGGTAGTGGAGGGTCTGTATGTGTGGTAGTGGAGGTCTGTATGTGTGGTAGTGGTGGTCTGTATGTGTGGTAGTGGTGGTCTGTATGTGTGGTGGTGGAGGTCTGGATGTGTGGTAGTGGAGGGTCTGTATGTGTGGTGGTGGGTCTGTATGTGTGGTGGTGGAGGTCTGGATGTGTGGTGGTGGGTCTGTATGTGTGGTAGTGGTGGTCTGTATGTGTGGTGGTGGTCTGTATGTGTGGTGGTGGAGGTCTGTATGTGTGGTGGTGGAGGTCTGTATGTGTGGTGGTGGAGGTCTGTATGTTATGTATGGTGGAGGTCTGTATGTGTGGTGGTGGAGGTCTGTATGTGTGGTGGTGGAGGTCTGTATGTGTGGTGGAGGTCTGTATGTGTGGTGGCGGAGGTCTGTATGTGGTGGAGGTCTGTATGTGGTGGAGGTCTGTATGTGTAGTGGTGGAGGTCTGTATGTGTGGTGGAGGTCTGTCTGTGTGGTGGTGGAGGTCTGTATGTGTGGTGGAGGTCTGTATGTGTGGTGGTGGAGGTCTGTATGTGTGGTGGTGGAGGTCTGTATGTGTGGTGGTGGAGGTCTGTATGTGTGGTGGTGGAGGTCTGTATGTATGGTGGTTGAGGTCTGTATGTGTGGTGGTGGAGGCCTGTATGTGTGGTGGTGGAGGCCTGTATGTGTGGTGGTGGAGGCCTGTATGTGTGGTGGTGGAGGTCTGTATGTGTTGTGGTGGAGGTCTGTATGTGTGGTGGAGGTCTGTATGTGTGGTGGTGGAGGTCTGTATGTGTGGTGGTGGAGGTCTGTATGTGTGGTAGTGGAGGTCTGTATGTGTGGTGGTGGTGGTGGGCTGTATGTGTGGTAGTGGAGGCCTGTATGTGTGGTGGTGGGCGTGCTGTATGTGTGGTAGTGGAGGTCTGTATGTGTGGTGGTGGAGGGCTGTATGTGTGGTGGTGGAGGTCTGTATGTGTGGTGGTGGAGGTCTGTATGTGTGGTGGTGGGCGGGCTGTTGGTGTGCTGGGATGAGGCAGTGTTGGGTTGCTTGAGTGAGAGTGACGGTGGTTATCAGAGCGTGGTACTATCTCTGCTGGATAACGGGTTGTACGAGCCCCAGCATGGCCCTTTCCGATATCTTGCTATCTGCCCGACGCGCACGCAGAATCAACTAGATGACAAGATACCAGAACATAATCCCCCGCGCACAATTATATGAGCAGATACGATTGGATTTGAATGGGACAAGTCACTACAATACACCCTTCCTCCACTCTCTCTCTCTCTCTCTCTCTCTCTCTCCCTCATACATATTCCATATATTGCCCCCTACTACACGCCTCTTCCATTTTAAATAACAGCTTTCTCGCCCCTGTCTTCTAATTTCTCATTACACAAAGCAGTATTATATAAAAATTTCACCTTGTATTAGCGTTTCTTTGCTTATACCAGCCAGCGACCTCGCCACACCTGTTCTTGAGAAATGATTTCTCACTCGACTAGTTAATTCTATACATTAAAGTCTTATATTCAATTATTTTCCCTACGTTTTCTTCACCGTTAACACTATTAGCGGGAGACCTTTTTTTGTAGGCAAAATTACAAAACGATTTTTGTATTTTATGTATAAATACTTATCTCTAATTATTGTAATTATTGTTAGGTGAACAGGCTTGATTGCCCTGCCTGATAATATTGGTTACACTAATCATCACTAGACTCGTATTCAGTGACACTTGAGACCAGGGGCCGGATTCACGAAGGTACTTACGAAGGTTTTTCTTCTTAGCTACGAATGTTTTCCTTCTTAGCGCCTTCGTGGCGGCTACGGCGGTATTCAAGTAGCTACACTAAGTCGAAAAACCTTCGTAAGTTCATTCCAGGATCTAAGTGTGGTTTCGACCACTCGTAGCTTTACGTAAACTGGATATAACTCAATTTTTCTCTACTACATAACACTGGGATCGATTTTAAGATTTTGGAACATAAACAAAAGATTATAAAAATTGAATCTAGTGAAGAGGAGTCCTTCGTGTTAGTTATATATGCATTCTCTGCTTGAAACTTAAAGTAAATATGTCTTTTATGATAGTAGAATTAGTTTTATAATAGCAAGATATTATACCAGTAGTTATTAAGTAAATAAACACAGGTGAACATGAAATATGAGAGAAGGTGATGAGCCCTGCCTGATGGGATCATTTACTATCACCAAATGCCCCTGTTCACCTAGTAGTAAGGGTGTACCTTAGCTATGCATACCCATTTCTAATTTATTTAGTTTGGTTTTATTTTGAAATTAAATCTGGGTGAGACATAAAATAAACATATGCTGCACAAATGATGTTAGGTAAGGAGAAGGGTAAAAATGTCAAAAACTTTATTCATTGAATACTTTAAAGCTATAATTATGACTATATAGATTATTAAAAAAGAGAGAGGGAAGTAGGGGTCCAAGACCTCTTCCTGTTATACAATTTGGGTGTGGAGCAAGTAATTATCAAAAGAAGGCACCATGCCGGGAAGGCTATGTAGCAGTAAGGCAGTGAGGTGAGGCAGCTACTTAGTTGAGAAATGCTTATTTTATTTACCTTATAAGCTGAGGCAACTTATTTTATTTGAGGAATACTCAGCTGATTCCTCTACATTTAGCATGGAACAAATTTGTGTCCAAGACCTCTTCCTGTTACACAATTTGACTGTGTGTAACCAAACTAGAAGTGCTCTATAAATCAAGGGACCCAGAATGTGGAATGACCTCCCGAATCATGTCAAAGGCTGTACCTCTCTCAACCAGTTTAAGAGATAAACCAAGTACTGCCTAATTAACTCCATTTAACCTAACTTACCTCCTAAATGTCAACCCATGTCTTGCTATTTTTTAAACAACGCTGTTCACCAACATGTGCAATTGCTGTATGTTAACTATGTTAACTATGTATGTTATGTTATGTTGTTGTTATGTATGTTAATTGCTATGTTAACCCCCCTTTTTGTATTTTTTATTCCTTCTTTCAACACAATTTATACCTAATCCCGATTACTATTAAGTTTTAGTCTGTGTTTTCCCCCCCACACCTTGCCCGAAATGCTATGAGTATTAGTGGCTTTAGGTATTGTATGTACTAGCTCTGTCTATAAATCCAACATTATGTTTGTAAATCAACTGTATGTACATTTCCTGAATAAAATGTATTTATTATTTATTTTTTAATCAGTAAGTATTAAAAGAAGGCACCAAGCTGGGAAGGTTATGTAGCACCATTGTGTGTAACAATAAACCAATTATTTTTTAACAAATAATGCACCTGTATGGTAAAACAAATCCTGTCAGCTGTAAAAATATTGATGCAGTTATTTAAATGAAAAATATAATGAAAGAAATATTACTGGTTTATTTTTATCCTATCTTTTTGTACTGTACAGTATATCCAAGGAAGTGAAAAATTGAGACATAATGCACAATTTAATGAATGATTAGCATGGATATGCAGTTCAAAAGAAATATGACTATTACATATCAACATGAGATCTTAATGATCCATGGTCAACATGATTTAATAAGGATAATACAGTACTGTATTTGTAATAATACAAACTATAATTTAAAATCATTATTACTGATATTTTTTATTAAGAAGATTAGGTATACACAGCAATGTGCTGCTACCCTATTCTATATGGAATATTACACAGTTTAGATAAAAAACTAGCTATAAGTTTATCTAATACTCCCATCTCACAGGATGGTTAGACATACTGTACATGGAATCAATTTAGAAAATACCAGCCTCAATACAAAAAACAAATAAACTCTGACTAAACAACTCTTCGCGATTTTGACAAGAGGTAAGCACTGAATCATGGAAACATTATATTATTATAATTACTCTTACCAGTTTCTACAAAACTCCTCTCAAACAATGTATTTTTAAACATGTTTAGGTATACACAGCAATGTGCTGCTTCCCTATTCTGTATAAAGGACCACACAGTGTAGATCAAAAACCAGCTACAAGCTCACCCAACATCCTCACCTCACAGGATGGCCAGTCATACATGGAATCAGGAGAGAACAAAATACTTAATGCTGATCTATTAGCCTCCACTGGCAAAATCTGGGTGCAGCACAAGAATATCTTCCAATATTCCTGAGTGTATGAAGTAATTACAGAGCTCAAAATACCTCATACCATTTGGTATGAAGTCACTGATAACAGGACAATCACAGATAGTGTTGGAGAGTGTTCTCTCAAGTAGGACTGAAAACAGATGTTTTTTTCCACCAAGAGGGCTATAAACCCATGGAACCGCCTACCCGCTGAAGCCGTAAATGCCAAATTCAAGCTAAAAAATATCATTAAGACAATTGGCGGGCCCTTTAACAAGCCGCCGGCTTTCTGTCCTCTTCGAGGTCACTAGATAGTTAGTGCCCCTTGGGTAAATTCAGTAAATATATACAATAATTGTCAGCGCATCTTCCGAGCAACAAGGACAGCTACACAGTATCTCTTAGAATTACGTAGGTAAACAACAAATGTAACATATTTGTTTACTACAACGTCGGTGCTGGCTGTAGAAGTTGAAAAAACATTGTTTTACTTCGAAATATACTAATTTTATAAGAAAATTCGACGTAACTAGGAGGCAGTAGAGCTCCGATAAGCCAGCGCTAAATCTTCAATATGAAGAATGTTGCTGCTCTCTGATTGGCCAAACGAAACACAGTAGTGACCTCTATCGGCACGCAGGTGAACCAACAAATTTCTTCCTAAGTGGACCTTATTGAATTGCACCTAAGCATCTTCTTAGGGCGCACTTAGGAACCTTCGTAGCAAACCCACTTACGAAGAAATACACAGAGCTTCCTGAATCTAGGTGGAGGTCCCTAATTAAAAACGGCGAAGACAACACACTCGAAGACACCGACAATCAAACAAACTAACAATCAACACATCATGCATATCGCATCACTTCTCTTACTAATACACATAGAAACACACACACAACCTCTTCACCATAATACGTGAAACCTATGTACATATAATTTATATTTATCCAAGAAACATTTCCACTCAAACCAACACAACTTGCCCTGGCGTAGAGACCTTATTAATTCCTCAGTAGAGGAAACACCGAGTGATTTCAATCATGCTCAACACGTTTTAACATCTCTTATGATAAGAATAAGTAACTTTGCATCTTTGACCATTTGCCAGGAAGATGGGCTAAGTCCTTGGCTCTCTCTCTCTCTCTCTCTCTCTTCCCACTAAAGTCAATTCCTCTCCTCCATGTAGTGGTCTCCTTTCCCTACTTACCTTTCCCACAATCTTTGCCTATAAAACTATTTATTAAGTCAAACTCATGAAATTCAAAATGATATACAAGTGTTGTGATTTTAGGCTTCTGAGGTATGGTGTGAGGGAACATGAGGCTACTGTGACATGGTGTGGGGAAAGTCTAAACACTTCCATTATATATATATATATATATATATATATATATATATATATATATATATATATATATATATATATATATATATATATATATATATATATATATATATATTACTTGCTCTCGTCATTGAAATTTCAAATTGTTTCTATATCCACTTTTATGAAATCACTGGCTTCAAATTCATAATTTCCTATACATTTGGTCTATATTTTGTACTCAAAATTTAGTATCGCTTCCCGTTTAATGTTTCACGTCAATAAACCATGTTTTACGAAGATAAAAACATCTTTTCTGAACCTTTTTGGGACTCACGTTGTTACCAAAAGTCCATCAGAGCTCTGATTTCTCAATCTTCAAACCTTGTCCAGCTCCAACACTCATCTGGCTCCATCACTTTCACCGCTGAATATCTCGTCTGGCTCCATCGCTGAGATTCCATCGCTCTTTGGGGTCCATTGTTCGTCCACCTCCTTCGTTACTTCGTCAACTCTGAAAATTCCTGGCGGATATTAGGTGTACTTTCCCTCCATCGTTGCCCTCCAGTACCACACGAAGGAGGCAGCGTAACGGTGCTCTCCTTATATCAGCGTTTACACCTGTAGAAACATTCAACATCTTCGTTTGCATTAAATAAGAGAAGAAGAAGAAGAGAATATTAAGACATCGAAGACAGGAAGGTGTTGAACAACAAGTGGTTGATAATGACGAAGAAAACAATGATGAGGAGGATGATGATAAGAGTAACAAGAACAAACTAATCATCAGTACAAGAAGAGAATATTCATCAATACCGATAATAACGAATTGCTCCCAATGTACTATATTAGGCTTCAGCTCCGATGTTGAGGGGAAATATTAGGCTTCAGCTCCGATGTTGAGGGGTAATATTAGGCTTCAGCTCCGATGTTGAGGGGTAATGTTAGGCTTCAGCTCCGATGTTGAGGGGTAATGTTAGGCTTAAGCTCCGATGTTGAGGGGTAATGTTAGGCTTCAGCTCCGATGTTGAGGGGTAATGTTAGGCTTCAGCTCCGATGTTGAGGGATAATATTAGGCTTCAGCTCCGATGTTGAGGGATAATATTAGGCTTAAGCTCCGATGTTGAGGGGTAATGTTAGGCTTCAGCTCCGATGTTGAGGGATAATATTAGGCTTCAGCTCCGATGTTGAGGGATAATATTAGGCTTAAGCTCCGATGTTGAGGGGTAATGTTAGGCTTCAGCTCCGATGTTGAGGGGTAATGTTAGGCTTCAGCTCCGATGTTGAGGGATAATATTAGGCTTCAGCTCCGATGTTGAGGGATAATATTAGGCTTAAGCTCCGATGTTGAGGGGTAATGTTAGGCTTAAGCTCCGATGTTGAGGGGATATTGTTAGGCTTCAGCTCCGATGTTGAGGGATAATAGTTAGGCTTAAGCTCCGATGTTGAGGGGTAATATTAGGCTTAAGCTCCGATGTTGAGGGGTAATATTAGGCTTAAGCTCCGATGTTGATGAATAATATTAGGCTTAAGCTCCGATGTTGAGGGGTAATGTTAGGCTTAAGCTCCGATGTTGAGGGATAATATTAGGCTTAAGCTCCGATGTTGAGGGGTAATGTTAGGCTTAAGCTCCGATGTTGAGGGGTAATATTAGGCTTAAGCTCCGATGTTGAGGGGTAATGTTAGGCTTCAGCTCCGATGTTGAGGGGTAATGTTAGGCTTAAGCTCCGATGTTGAGGGGTAATATTAGGCTTAAGCTCCGATGTTGAGGGGTAATGTTAGGCTTCAGCTCCGATGTTGAGGGGTAATGTTAGGCTTAAGCTCCGATGTTGAGGGGTAATATTAGGCTTAAGCTCCGATGTTGAGGGGTAATGTTAGGCTTCAGCTCCGATGTTGAGGGGTAATATTAGGCTTCAGCTCCGATGTTGAGGGATAATGTTAGGGCTTCAGCTCCGATGTTGAGGGATAATATTAGGCTTAAGCTCCGATGTTGAGGGGTAATGTTAGGCTTCAGCTCCGATGTTGAGGGGTAATATTAGGCTTCAGCTCCGATGTTGAGGGATAATATTAGGCTTAAGCTCCGATGTTGAGGGGTAATGTTAGGCTTCAGCTCCGATGTTGAGGGGTAATGTTAGGCTTCAGCCTGGATGTTAATGGATGATACTAGGTTCGCGGAGATCGCGGTTCGCAGAGATCGAGGTTCGCGGAGATCGAGGTTCGCGGTGGTGGGGGTTGGCGGTGGTGGGGGTTGGCGGTGGTGGGGGTTCGCGGAGATCGAGGTTCGCGGTGGTGGGGTTGGGGGTTGGCGGTGATGGGAGCACGCTGTGGCGTTATTTAGGTGACAGTATCAGCTTCCTACTTACTATTCTGTTAAGATCTCTCTCGAACAATAACAACATTCACTTTCATACCACCACAACCACTACCATTACTACAACCACAACTCCCTATCGCAACCACCACCACCACCACCCTTCACGATAATCATTGCCATTACATTACCACAACAGAACCATTACAACCACAACTACCGCATCACCATTCCAATAACACCACAAACACTACCACTACAATCACAAACATTTCAACTATAACCACAACCTTAACCACCACAACTACCACTACTATATATAGGGCGCCTGACAGCTGGTTGGACTGTGCTTTGGATTCATAGTCCTGAGGCTCCGGGTTCGATCCCCGGTGGAGGCAGAGACAAATGGGCAAAATGTTTCTTTCACCCTGATGCCCCCTGTTACCTAGCAGTAAATAGGTACCTGGGAGTTAGACAGCTGCTACGGGCTGCTTCCTGGGGGTGGAGGCCTGGTCGAGGACCGGGCCGCGGGGACGTTAAGCCCCGAAATCACAGATAACCTGAAAATAGCCATATATATCTACCCACTGGAACATTATCTAACACAGGGCTAATTTACAACCCAAACAGACCACTGGAACACCGTCTAACACAGTACAGAGTTCAACCCAAATAAGATTTTAACCGAGATTTAACAGCGCAGTTAAAGAAGTTGTTACACACACTGGGCCATACCTTACAGAGGCCACCGTGCGAGTCATAAACAGTCATCCACTGACTGAGTAAAACTGAAATGAGTAACACTTAGTGGGCCAGCAAGAGACTCGGGACCCACGACGGAATATCCCAGGAGATGACAAAAAATCCTGCCACTACGACAATCCCATAAGGCGTTAATTAACGTTAAATTAACTACGACAACTATGTGAATTATAACGTAAGAGGTGCATCACGACCAGTTGGCGGAGCAAAACACAGCTGGAACTCCCATTCCTGAATAGGCTATTAGATAACCATTCGTACGTACACACACAAAAACCTAGATAGGTTAGGCAGTGATGTGGTGGAGGCTGACTCCATACATAGTTTCAAATGTCAATATGATCAAACCCAGTAGGCTCAGGAATCTATACACCGGTTGATCAACAGTTGCGAGGCGGGGCCAAAGAGCCAGAGCTCTTTGCACAACTAGGTGAGTACAACCAGGTGAGCACACACACACACACACATGCGGACATTAACACTCCCAAAATAGCCAACAGCAACAACAACCACGAAAACATATACAAGGACAGCAGCAGGTACTTGATGCGTCAACACCACCACCAACAATGCAATGAAACAGCAACTGTACCAGCAAGTACAGCCACAACAGCAACTGTACCAGCAAGTACAGCCACAACAGCAACTGTACCAGCAAGTACAGCCACAACAGCAACTGTACCAGCAAACACAGCCACAACAGCAACTGTACCAGCAAGTACAGCCACAACAGCAACTGTACCAGCAAGTACAGCCACAACAGCAACTGTACCAGCAAGTACAGCCACAACAGCAACTGTACCAGCAAGTACAGCCACAACAGCAACTGTACCAGCAAGTACAGCCACAACAGCAACTGTACCAGCAAGTACAGCCACAACAGCAACTGTACCAGCAAACACAGCCACAACAGCAACTGTACCAGCAAACACAGCCACAACAGCAACTGTACCAGCAAGCACAGCCACAACAGCAACTGTACCAGCAAGCACAGCCACAACAGCAACTGCACCAGCAAGTACAGCCACAACAGCAACTGTACCAGCAAGTACAGCCACAACAGCAACTGTACCAGCAAGCACAGCCACAACAGCAACTGTACCAGCAAACACAGCCACAACAATAACAACAGCTGTACCAACAAACACAGCCACAACAGCTGTACCAACAAACACAGCCACAACAATAACAACAGCTGTACCAACAAACACAGCCACCACCACAACATCACCTGTAACAACAACACTTGTAACAACAAATGCCTACCTTAGTTAGTAGTATGACTAGCCTAGTTAGTAATATGCCGACCATCTTGGCTTTAGACACTTGAGTTATCCTGGGTGTGGCATGCCTGCCTCGACCATTCTCACTCTGTTTACTCTTGTTCTTAAGAGATCTTAGTCATCATTACGTCTCTGCTGAGTTGTTTACTAAGCTATTTCTGTTGATACATATACATACACACACAGACACACATATATATATATATATATATATATATATATATATATATATATATATATATATATATATATATATATAAATATTTATATTATCCTGGAGTTTTGGTTGTCAACCCAAACGACCAAAATTAATGTGGTATTTACCCTCGATATAAAAAAATTAAACCAATTCAAAAATTACAAAATAACAATACAATAATTGGTCGAGTCTTAACTGTTGTAGTTGATGAAGCCAGGACCGGCGTGTCGAGTACCAGGCTTCTTTCTAGAGGAGTTATAATGGGTTACTTGCAGCGGCTGATGTGCACACCATTCACCAGCCTGGAATGTAACCTCGCATTAGCACTCTTTGATAATAATACAAATGTGTGCCGTAATTAGGTACTGCCACTTTTATTATAAGCTTCGGCCTAGCTTATTTATCACTAAGTATATATATATATATATATATATATATATATATATATATATATATATATATATATATATAGATATACACAAATTTAAATAGCTTAAATTTTATATTTTGATTACTTTGGGCTCGACAGCCCTCGTCTTAACTACTTTCATTGTTTTTTAGGGGGTTAGTGTTTTTGGTAAGAATTAAATAGGATTCCAAAAAGCTAAACTGTGACTATTTAAGATTTATGTGGTGTAAACATTAGGATTTATGTGGTGTACACATTAGGATTTATGTGGTGTACACATTAGGATTTATGTGGTGTACACATTAGGATTTATGTGGAGTAAACATTAGGATTTATGTGTAAACATTAGGATTTATGTGGAGAACACATTAGGATTTATGTGGTGTACACATTAGGATTTATGTGGTGTAAACATTAGGATTTATGTGGTGTAAACATTAGGATTTATGTGGTGTAAACATTAGGATTTATGTGGTGTAAACATTAGGATTTATGTAGTATAAACATTAGGATTTATGTGGTGTAAACATTAGGATTTATGTGGTGTAAACATTAGGATTTATGTAGTGTAAACATTAGGATTTATGTGGTGTAAACATTAGGATTTATGTGGTGTAAACATTAGCATTTATGTGGTGTAAACATTAGGATTTATGTGGTGTAAACATTAGGATTTATGTGGTGTAAACATTAGCATTTATGTGGTGTAAACATTAGGATTTATGTGGTGTAAACATTAGGATTTATGTGGTGTAAACATTAGGATTTATGTGGTGTAAACATTAGGATTTATGTGGTGTAAACATTAGCATTTATGTGGTGTAAACATTAGGATTTATGTGGTGTAAACATTAGGATTTATGTGGTGTAAACATTAGGATTTATGTGGTGTAAACATTAGGATTTATGTGGTGTAAACAGAGACGGGACTGGTGGCGACAGTGAAGGCGTCAATATAGGCTTGATGCATGGCGTTTATGCTTTTTGTTGTCACTGCTTCTCCTCTTCTCTATTATTATAAACAATCCTACACCTTAATAACAATAACGAGGCACAAGCAGTTGTTACAAAATTAATATTAATAGTTTCTGGCTTATAAACTTCCGTTTAAGCACAAGGGACGTCTTCGCTTGGCAATGTTTACAATCTCTCTGGCTAGCGTCGTCTCCCCCGGTGTTCGTGAGACAAGTAGCCGTCTACACCTCTGGCTAGCGTCGTCTCCCCCGATGTTCGTGAGACAAGTAGCCGTCTACACCTCTGGCTAGCGTCGTCTCCCCCGATGTTCGTGAGACAAGTAGCCGTCTACACCTCTGGCTAGCGTCGTCTCCCCCGGTGTTCGTGAGACAAGTAGCCGTCTACACCTCTGGCTAGCGTCGTCTCCCCCGGTGTTCGTGAGACAAGTAGCCGTCTACACCTCTGGCTAGCGTCGTCTCCCCCGGTGTTCGTGAGACAAGTAGCCGTCTACACCTCTGGCTAGCGTCGTCTCCCCCGGTGTTCGTGAGACAAGTAGCCGTCTACACCTCTGGCTAGCGTCGTCTCCCCCGGTGTTCGTGAGACAAGTAGCCGTCTACACCTCTGGCTAGCGTCGTCTCACCCGGTGTTCGTGAGACAAGTAGCCGTCTACACCTCTGGCTAGCGTCGTCTTCCCCGGTGTTCGTGAGACAAGTAGCCGTCTACACCGGATTCACGAAATATTTATATTTTCGACACGCTATTTTTAATTTTTATAGATAATATTTAGCGGTATGCAGGTATTATTCCTTTCTTTAGGATCATGTTGTCTTTCTTGAATAGTGGATATATATCTTAGTGTTCTTATGAGAATGTGGATTTTCTCATGTTTGGATTCAGACGCCTATAGTGTCGAAAACGGCTCGGATTGCAGTTGTTGTTGTTAGAGGAGGAAGCCTCGTGGATCTGTTCTATATATACAGCTTAGGTCGACTGCTAGCAGCCGTGGAGTGAGGACGTTTACCGACCCTCCGTGGCTGTTGGAGTTGTTTACTGTTTTGGTCGCCAGGTGTTGTGGGCGTCTCTGCCCTACCAGTTTTGTTGCCTGCCTGGCTGCGTTGACGTGGCAGTTCTGACATGGGGGCCATCTTCCTCCTGTTCAGCGTGTGAACTCCGTGGGCCTGGAGTTCACTTGTAAGGCTGGTTATCCGACCATCGAGATGGTGATGTGTGACATGCTTCGTGTCCCGGTGGAAGCTGTTTACGGTGTGGAGCTAGTTACGGGCGTGGGGGAGGACGAGTACTGGGACTTCCTCCGTCGGTACGGGGGGCGTACGTTGCCGTTGCCAGACGATGCCGGCTCTGTGGCGATTTCGGACCGCAGTGGTGCCCTGACTTATGTCAGTGTCCATGGTGCGCCCCTGGAGTTCCCTGATGACCTCCTCCGGCGTTACTTCGGGGGTTTTGGTACTGTTGTCAGCGTGCGGGTGAACACGCTCTCCTCGGGGCGGTATGCTGGGAGGCGTACAAACATTCCCACGTTGGGGATGCGCCTGCGGTCGGATATACCTTCTTCTGTCCGGCTTATGGGGTACTACGTCCGGGTGTATTATGGCCGGCAGCCTCGTACCTGTTTCCGGTGTGGCCTGTTGGGGCATCAGGCTGCCGGGTGCTCTGAGGCCCCTGCTGCTCCTGTCAACTTGTTCCGCGACGAGGATTTCCCGCCGCTCCCTCTGGCGGCAGTCTCCGGTGATGTTTTTTTTTTTTTTCTTTCTTTTTAGCAGGGATAATCCTGCGCGGGCCCTAAGCCTCTGGCTGGCCCACTAAGTGATGCCCGTTTCTGGTTTACCTGGGCGGAGGATGAGTATGTATGACCCGTATGGTCGCTTCAGTAAGATTTTGCCATATGTGTTTAACAACTTCCTCTGCTCTGTCGAATCGAAGGTGAAATCTTAACGGGTTTGTAACTGTGCACTGTGTTAGATAATGTTCCAGTGGTCTGTCGGGCATTTCTCCACAGTGTTGACATTTCCTCTCACCTTCCCGAACCCGTAAGCCTATTTCCCATGCACATGGGTATCCAAGCCTAATGCGATGTAAGTGCACTTCTGTTGTTCTACTGCCCCCTTTCATCAAACTAAGTGGTTCGTAGTTGGTGGAATTCTTGTACCAACCCGCAGATCCTGATGTTGCAACTGCTGTGTTGTGGTCACTGTACAGCCTTCGCATTGCTCTGTTTCGAATCACTTTCTTCATCTGGGAGAGACTCGGTGGTATGTAAATGTCTACATTCCTCCTCTTAGTAGCAAGTTTCGCAGCTTCGTCTGCAATGTCATTACCTAATAGTCCCACATGACTTGGCACCCAGTTGATAAGCACCCGTCGGCCTTGTCGGTGGAGTGTGTGCATGAATGATAAGACATTGGTGATCAGATGGATGTTATCACATATGTGTTCCTGTTGCAAGGTTTCAATGGCGGTTCTCGAATCTGTATGGACGATAACATGTTGGCGGTGTTCAGCAAGAGCATGTTCCAAAGCCTTTTGAATGGCTAGCATCTCAGTCTGTAAAGTCGAACACCCATTTGAGAGCCTCCAACTATATACAGAGTTTCCTGCTTTAACTGCAGCTCCGGTTTCCTGTCCCTGCTGGTCTACTGACCCATCCGTGAAGTAAGTGAAGCTGTCGGATGCCATGTTTGCTTCTATATGCATCTGTGCAATGTGACGTAGCAGATGAGGATGTGTCTGGTTCTTCTTTCCGTCAAGAGCCATAATCTGAAAGTCTGCTGGCAGAGATTCCCAAGGGGCTTGTATAACAAAGTCTGCATGTATGTCGTCGAGACCCCTCTCAGTGACTGTGTTTGCCATATCAAACGTATCGATAGCGTTTAAAGCACAATGGGTCCACCTGTTGCTATTGGAGGCTCTTCTGTCCAGAGTTAGTGCTCCAGTGATCAAATCTTTAAGTGAACTGATTCTAGGTCTAGTCAATATCTTGGTCAGCATGCACGCAGCAATCCCCTTTACCCTTATTTCAATCGACGTTAGCTTTGTCTCTAGTCTTAGGTTCAGGATTTTAGTCCATCTGGGAGCACCTGTTATGACTCGCAATGCATCATTTTGAAGAACCTCAACGTTTGCCCACTGACCAGGAGAAAGAGTGAGTAAGGCAGGTGCTGCATAATCAACCAGGGAACGAACGGCGTGTGTGTAAAACATTCTCAACACTCTGTGTCCCGCTCCTAGACGGGGCCTTGTGATTGCTCTCATTATATTTATTCGTGACTTTGCTTTCTCCTTTAGATATTGAATTTGCTTATTGAATGTCATCTTAAAATCAATCCACACTCCGAGATATCGATATTGCGGAACCCACTGAAGGTTAATGTCCTGAATGCGTAGGTGCCTGTCTGGAGCCTTGCCACCTAGTCTCATCGCCTTAGACTTCTGTGCAGATATTTTTAGCCCTAAAACACTGCATTCAGATGTCACTTGATCTAAAGCACCTTGAGCTTTATTTAGAAGTGAAGGACCCGTAACGACTAATGCTAGATCATCAGCATAGCTTAGCAATGTAACCCCTTCTGTAAAGGACATGGTAACAAGGTTTTCCATAAGGATGTTAAAAAGACTAGGACTGAGGACTCCTCCTTGTGGAGTCCCATTCTCGTGCAAGTGGTCGTCCGACACTTGTCCTTGCAACTTTACTCTGGCATACCTGTGACTTAGGTAATCTTGAATCCATGCTAGCATTTTCCCCCTCACACCTTTTTTAACTAAGGTGTGTAGTATTGCTGGCGGGCTTGCAAGTTCAAATGCTTTTTCCAGATCAAGGAAGACCACTATAGCTGGACCCGAGTTAACTGTTCCTAGTAATGTTGCTATGCAGTTGGCAGTACCTACACCTCTAGTGAAGCCAAATATGTGTTTATGAAGGTCTCCAGTCTTCCACAGTAGCCTATTTAAGACCATCCGTTCTGCAGTTTTACTAACGCATGATGTTAAGGAAATGGGTCTGTAATTGCCAGGTTCATTCGGCTTAGGAATCGGTATGATGTCTGCTTTCTTCCAAGAGGGCGGTAGTTTGCCTTGCTGCCAAGACGCATTGATGACGTCCAACATCCCTCGGTCTCCAGCAGGACCTGCATGTGCGATCATTGAGTATGTAATGTTATCAGCACCTGGTGCAGTGTCCTTACCACCCTTTTTGGCTCTGCTTAGTTCCTGTTCGGTGAAGGGACAGTCACATTCGTCATTTATAGCTAAGCCCTCATGAATGACTGTCATCCTCTCTTGTTTTAAGTGGTCTTGCTGCCTTCGGACCATTGCAGGAAGCTGATATGAAGCTGTTCTTTCTGCAAATTGGAGAGCAAGTCTCTCAGCCTCCTGCAATGGTTGAATACATGCCTGTGGCCGGGCTGGTCGACCTGATATAGTTTTAATCTGACCCCATATCTTGCCAAGACTACTATGTTCATTTAGAGTTTGACACCACTCAAACCATCTTGCCTCCTTTACTTCTCGAGAAACTCGCCTTGCTTCAGATATCACCGCTCGTAGCAGAGTTCTTCCCTCTGGTGTGGGGTTTCTCTTTAGATGTTTTCTGAAGATATTGACTCTGTGGTTCTGTTCTTTAACGTCATTACTATAGAACCAATAGTTCTTTCGTTTCGTGTTACCTGTGATAATGATTGGAATAGCTTTGTTCGCAGCAGCTGCAACGGCTTCCTGCAGATTGGTCTCGTGTATGTTCAAATCCCCAGGTGGCGTGTACGTTGCATACCATTTTTCAAGTTCTTCCTGGTATACATTCCAATTGGCCTTTCCTAAATTCCACCGAGGCCGCGCAGGAGGTGTAGGAGGTCGTGCCAGGTTGAGTGTCGTGACAGTAGCATAGTGGTCACTAGTGATCACCGGGTCTACTTCCCACTTCGCCTGTTGCTGGAGTGCTGTGGAGATGAATGTAAGATCAAGGGAACCTCCTAGAATGTGAGTGGGTTCCCCAGTGTTGAGAAGTGTAATTTCAGGTACTTCTCGCAGAGCTGCAGCTAAATGGCGCCCATCTGCATTGGCTGGCCCAGTTGCACCTAACTCTGGATGATGAGCATTAAAATCTCCAGCAAGAATTAAATTTTCCTGTGTGGCCAAGGCAAGCACTGCCTCTGCCTCTAATTTACGTCTAGGGGGCTTGTAGACGTTGTATATGAGGAGCTCAAAATTAGCCATATTCACTGTAACTGCTAATACCTCTACTCCATCCCCACATGAAACCGAGTCTATTTTCTTGCTGGGTATGGTGTTTCTGACTAGGGTCATTAATCCTCTTAGTCTCCCCTGCTCATACGGGAGAACATAGTGCTGATATCCAGCTAATCTGAAGGATTTCGTGGCCGGGAAAAGAGTTTCTTCCAAAACGATTATATCTGCTTTCGTGCTGATTGCAGCCTCCTGAAGTGTGTGTTTTTTATTTCCAAGACCTTGTATGTTCCACTGCAGAATTCGTAATGGCCAGACGACGGGTTCGGTTGGTGTTGCTTGTTCTACTAGAACTCCTCCTCGGAATCGACCTCTATATTCTCCGCCTCGCAAGTCGTGTCGCTGCAAATCGGACTGCATTGATAGTTCGTGGTCATCCCCGACGTTGTTGGAATCTGTGCATAACTGTGGTCCATCGTTATGTTGTTGGAAGTGCTGCAGGTCGGACTGCATTGATTGTCCGTGGTCAACCCCGGCATTGTTGGAATCTGTGCAGAACTGTGGTCCATCACTTTGTTGTTGGGATTGCTGCAAGTCGGACTGCATTGATTGCTCGCGGCCGTTTCTTGTGTTGGCGGAACCTGCGCATCTCTGCTGTTCAATACGTCTTTGTTGGCGTTGCTGCAGATCAGACTGCATTGGCTGTTGTTGTCTGTCTCCTGTGTTTGAAGATTCTGTTGATCGTGGGTGGTCACTGCGTCTTGCAGTTGCGTTTGTGAATGTCGATGTTCCGGTGTCTTGACTAGCCGACTGTTGTCGGTAGTCAGTACGTCCAAGTTGCGTTGTTTGTCCTCTTGTGCTCCATCCTGTCGGAGACTGTCTATTTCTCGTGTAACTGTGGTCTGCTGCACGATCTTGTCCATTATCACACAAGTGATGTCTTGAGTCTGTTGTTGTGAGGCGTTCTGCGTCATCTGTAGGCAATTGATAATGGTCTCTGCCATGATCTTCACGATGGTTTGCAGCTGGACCTCGGTAAAACTGTATAGCTGGTGAGTAGATTCCGAAAGTAAGTGTTTTCTGCTCATTTGCACTTGCTGGACTTCTGCAACACTTTCGTGTAATGTCTGATTCGGAATTGACAGATTCGGGAAATTTTGCTCTGTGAGAGCGGGTGGCTGTTGTGGCTGTGCACGAGTGTTCCAGACGGTGGTGTTGGTGGATGTACCGCTGGTCAGTGTGTTGACCCTGGCCTGAGCTGTCTGCACTTTTTGTTTCCGTGCAGAGCAGGTTGTGCTCCAGGCATGATGTTTGCCTCCACAATTTGGACATTTGGCTGTTGTGGTCTGGTTTGCCTTGTGCTTGGCAATACAGTCTTTGGTGGGATGTCTCAGGCTGCACACTCCGCACCTCTCCTGTCCTGTGCAGCGTGACTGATGGTGGCCGTATTTCTGACACCTGAAGCAGCGTAGGGGTTCCGGGACGTATGGCCTCTGTCGGTATGTCCCCCAATTTCCAAGACCGAAAGTTTCCGGCACATGTCCCATGACGGTCACCAGAACCTGACGCGTCGCTGCCTTGTCTACTTTTGTGTGGCAACGTTCCGCACTCAGGACTTGCTTGTGTTCTAGCACTGGATCCAGGGGAAAGTCGATTGGGTATCCCAAAAGCACGACTCGTGTGCGTCGTTCTGAAGGGTCCAGCTTTACCAAGCACACAGGTTTCCCCTGCAGGACTCCTACCTTCTCTAAGTAATGTGCAGTCTGTTGGTCTTGAGGTGTCAGTATTATTTCTCCCTTCAGGTTGACTGTAATGGAAAGTTTGAGCTCTGGTTGTTCTTTTTCCATCGCCGTTACTACTCCATATGCTGTAGGAAAGTGGTCGGTCTGCATGATCTTGAATTTCGGAAGAAGTGCAGAGGCTGGCGATGTCTGGTGTGAGACTGGTGGTGTCCTCCCCTGTCCCATACTGCTGTCCAGCGGCTGGGCTGTGGAGAGAGGAACAATGGCCGACATTGGCTGGCATGAATCCGGTGCATGGTGTCCTCTCCTGACTCATACTGCCGTCCCGCGGCAGCGTTGCGGACAGAGAAGCATTGACTGACACTGGCTGGTGTGTGACTGACGCTGTCCTCTCTAGGTCCATTACGTCCGCTGACTTGCTGGTAGAAGCAAGTGGTAAAGCCTCGATAGCAGTTTTCTTTGGGGCCTGCTGCACATCTGTCCCCCGTCCTTCCTCGTCCGAAAGCTGCTTCCATTCCCTCTTGCGCTGAGCCTTCCCCATGGCTCTCTACACGTAGTGAGAACCGACTCAAACCACCGGAGCAGCAGGCGACACGTCCTCACTGCACGGTAGCTCAGGAGCCCACTATCCCCGGTGATGTTGATGAGGTGGTGCGCGTCCCGTCTGCTGCTGCAGCTTCCCCGGCTGCGCCTGCCGTTCGTCCGGTTGTTGCCGTCCCTCCTCCGGTTGTTGCCGTCCCTCCTCCGGTTGTTGCCGTCCCTCCTCCGGTTGTTGCCGTCCCTCCTCCGGTTGTTGCCGTCCCTCCTCCGGTTGTTGCCGTCCCTCCTCCGGTTGTTGCCGTCCCTCCTCCGGTTGTTGCCGTCCCTCCTCCGGTTGTTGCCGTCCCTCCTCCGGTTGTTGCCGTCCCTCCTCCGGTTGTTGCCGTCCCTCCTCCGGTTGTTGCCGTCCCTCCTCCGGTTGTTGCCGTCCCTCCTCCGGTTGTTTGCCGTCCCTCCTCCGGTTGTTGCCGTCCCTCCTCCGGTTGTTGCCCTCCCTCCTCCGGTTGTTGCCGTCCCTCCTCCGGTTCTTGAGGTACCGTCGGTTGGTCTGCCTGATCCTGTCGCTGTCCCAGCTGCTCCCGTGGCCCTCCCTGGAGCTCCCTGTGTGACGTCACTGTCTTCTCCCTCGTCTTCTGATGCTGCGCCTGGCCCTGTGTCCGTGACTCGGGTCCCGGATGTGCTGGGTGCTGGGGTGACTGCGGAGCCTCCTGCTGTGTGTGGTCCGGTTCCCCCTGTGGTAGAGGCTGCTGCCGTCCTGGCATCGGTTCCTTCGGCTCGTGGTACCCGTGTTTCTGGGTCACTTACCGGCTCGGACGATATCCGGCCGGTGCCCAAACGTTCCCGGCGTTCGTCTTCTTCCTGGGCCGACGTTGGTGACTTCAGTGACTGTGGGGCTTCAGATGTTGACAGTGTGGATACGGATGCGTCGATGTCTCCGCGGTTCGTGGTGGCGGAGGTCCATGTGCCTGCCGGTGCTGGTGCCTGTGTCTCGGACGTGCCTTCGGTTCTTTCTCCGCCGGGGGACTCTCCACAGTGGGGGGTGGTGGCTCCCGCTGCCAGGGATGGTGTGGACTCTGGTGCTGGGCGTGGCCTGGTGGTGACGTTACGGAAGGATGCGCCGCCGTCCGGGTTCCCTGCTGTCGTCTGGTGGTGTGCCCGGGGCCACGGGTACCCCTGTGGTGCGGGTGCGCGTTGGGGGCCCTAGGGGACGTGTTGCCGGCGTCTGTGATGCCACCGGGTCACTGGTCGAAGATTGCCGAGTTACTGCTGTCTGACGGACCGGAGTGCTTTCGTGGGGGGCAAGTTTCCCTTCCTGTGGGGGCGAGTGGCGACTTCTCGCCTCATGAGTACTACCATCTGGGTCCCCAGTTTGCAGGTGTTTGTTGCCCCGGTTCCAGATGTTATGGCGTCACCGGTGGATGGACGAGACCCTTGGCAATGGGTTGCTCTGGGAGGCGTTCAATGTAAGATTCCCGCGGGCCAAGTTCCCGGGCAAGTTTGTGCTCTGATTTCTTGTGTGTTTGCTCTATGACGTGCTGTGTGCCCTTCTGGCTGTTTGTTTGCCCTGTTCTATTATGTGCTTCTGCCTCTCCCTTTGTGCGTAGCTTTGCCGTGTGGCATATTAGTTTCTAGTGCTTGGCGCCACTCGTTTCGCGTTTTGGCTTGGCGTTTCGCCTCTTCTGGCTTTTCTGCGATTCACCCTTCACGGTACGCCGGGGCGCATCCGATCCCACGATCGTCGTCGCCCCTAACTCAACAACAACATATATACAGCTTAAACCACGTGGTCTCTCTTCCTTCCAGTCATCTGTAGATATAAACCTACAATTCCTGTATAACAGGCTATGTGTTTTGTTTACATATATGTGTGTGTGTGCGTAACTACCTAAATGTACTTACATGACGAGAGCTTCGCTCGTGGTGTCCCGTCTGGATTTATATTACAATAAATGTATAACTTGAGAATAATTTCTGTTTAGGACAAAGGTTCATTTCCCTGTTTGTCAGTAGGCTATCACTGAAACCGTAATATGCTTTCGGACCATCGCAAATACTTATATAACTACCGAGGTGGTCTGAGAGGGCGGTTCGTGTATGCTTCCCAGTGTGTACGTGTGGGCGTACATATGTGCGGACGTACGTACGTGCGGGTGTACGTATGTGCGGGCGTACATATGTGCTGGAATGCGTCTATTACGCCCGAGTGTTTATTGATGAACACTCATGGGTTTGGCGGTGCTATGAGTCCATGGGCGGCATGAGTACGTGGGCGGCATGAGTATGTGGGCGGCATGAGTGTGTTGGCCAAATATGAGTGTGTGTGTATGTGTACCTCACGAGTGTCATGAGGCATAGGAGCGTGGGTGACAGGCTCGCAGACTGCACATGTGCCTGTGCAGCATACTCATATGGGAAGCATAGACGTGAGGGCAGCATACATGAGGGCTTCATACACACGTCACACACACACCTGCTAGCGGCATACAAGTGTGTGTGAGGCACTCAGATGTAGGGGGGGGGGGAGGTGAGTGCCACTGCCTCAGATGGCAGATGAGGAGTTATGAGGAAGGGCAGATGTGTGGGGGGGGGGGGGTCCTGGAGTGAAGAGGCAGGTGGATGAGGATGAAAGTGTAGGTGGATGAGGGGGAAGGGGAGGGGGTGAGGGGAAACTACTGTGGACCCTCTCACCTGCTGACATTTCACACCAACCTCCACCCACTCACTCACCCTTCTCACAGTCCATTCACTCTCACTCACCCTCTCTTACAGTCCAAATCACTCTCACTCACCCTCTCTCACAGTCACTCACTCTCACCCTCACAGTTCACTCACTCTCACCCTCACAGTTCACTCACTCTCACTCACCCCCCAAAACCACATATTTCTAAACACCCAGTCTCATATGTACCAATATCACATGCCACACCCGTCATCTCACACATCATCGTCATTTCCCCCCCCCCTAGTATCTGTGGTCCTCCACACCTACATGGTCTCCCACACCTGCACCAACACCCACACCTGTGTCTCCTCCCACACCTGGGTGACCCACACTAACCTGAGACAAAGCCTTTAACAGCCGAGTGGTGAGACAGTCGGTTGACACAGGGGACACAGGTGGAAACTGAGTGTCCAAATGAGCCACAGAGATATTTGAAAGAACTTGTTTAGTGTCAGAGTGGTTGACAAATGGAATGCATTAGGAGGTGATGTGGTGGAGGCTGACTCCATACACAGTTTCAAGTGTAGATATGATAGAGTCCAATAGGCTCAGGAATCTGTATACCTGTTGATTGACGGTTGAGAGGCGGGACCAAAGAGCCAGAGCTCAACCCCCGCAAACACAACTAGGTGAGTATAACTAGGTGAGTACACACACACACACACACACACACATGTCAGTTAGCCTAAATTCTCCAATATTCATCCATAACACTGCCTCACGGGACTGCAACCTTATCAAACAAAGCTGTCAGGTATTTCTAACTGTCAACACAAATTAACAACTTCACATATCAATCATTGCAACTGTTGATAAATAGACACTAACTAACCTTGCTATGAGATATAAATACAAGTGCCAAATTTGATTCAGAAGGCAACTCCAGCGTGGCCTAGTCGGATAGAACAAGTTCCTAATCCGGATAGATCTGCGTTCGAGCCTGTCGGAACGGTTGCAAGTACAGGGCACAGATTTCTCTGTGTGTCCCCTCCTGTAGGAGCATCAGTTTCGATAGATTCTCTGGATAGCCGAAGATTGATTGACCGACTCCTTGGAATGTGGGGAAGGGTTGAAGTCCGGGGGGCCACGGACGGATACCTGGATCCACTGACCTCGGGCAGGTCTTTCAATCCACCTGGATTTCAGGTGGGGAGAAGGGAGGCAATTTGGGACGACACAAATAGCTTCCTGGACCCAAAACCCCTTGGATTCACGACACGGACACTCACACGGACACGCACACGGACACTCATGGACTCTGACACGAACCTTCGGTTCGTGTCAGATAATAAGAAGGGAGTTGATAATATAATAAGGTTGTATAATAATAATATAATATATAATAATAATAATAATAATATAATATAATATATAATAATAATAATAATAATATAATAATATAATATATAATAATAATAATAATATAATAATATAATATATAATAATAATAATATAATAATAATAATATAATAATAATAATAATATAATAACATAATTAGGTTGGTTAGGTTGGTTGGTTAGGTTGGTTGGTTAGGTTAGGTTGGTTGGTTAGGTTGGTTGGTTAGGTTAGTTGGTTGGTTAGGTTGGTTGGTTAGGTTAGGTTGGTTGGTTAGGTTGCTCAGGTTAGGTTGCTCAGGTTAGGTTGCTCAGGTTTGGTTGCTCAGGTTAGGTTGCTCAGGTTAGGTTGCTCAGGTTAGGTTGCTCAGGTTAGGTTGGTTGGTTAGGTTAGGTTGGTTGGTTAGGTTGGTTGGTTAGGTTAGGTTGGTTGGTTAGGTTGGTTGGTTAGGTTGGTTGGTTGGTTAGGATAGGTTGGTTGGTTAGGTTGGTTGGTTAGGTTAGGTTGCTCAGGTTAGGTTGTTCAGGTTAGGTTGCTCAGGTTAGGTTGCTCAGGTTAGGTTGCTCAGGTTAGGTTGCTCAGGTTAGGTTGGTTGGTTAGGTTAGGTAGGTTGGTTGGTTAGGTTAGGTCGGTTAGGTTGCTCAGGTTAGGTTGCTCTGGTTAGGTTGCTCAGGTTAGGTTGCTCAGGTTAGGTTGCTCAGGTTAGGTTGCTCAGGTTAGGTTGGTTGGTTAGGTTAGGTTGGTTGGTTAGGTTAGGTCGGTTAGGTTGCTCAGGTTAGGTTGCTCAGGTTAGGTTGCTCAGGTTAGGTTGGTTGGTTAGGTTAGGTTGGTTGGTTAGGTTGGTTGGTTAGGTTAGGTCGGTTAGGTTGCTCAGGTTAGGTTGCTCACGTTAGGTTGCTCAGGTTACATTAGGTTTGGTTACATTGCTTAGGTTGGTACGTTGGTTAGGTTGGTTGGTTAGGTTAATTGGTTAGGTTGGTTAGGTTGGTTAGGTTAGGTTGGTTGGTTAGGTTAGGTTGGTTGGGTTAGGTTGCTTAGGTTGGTTGGATAGGTTAGATTGCTTAGGTTGGTTGGTTAGGTTAGATAGCTTAGGTTGGTTGGTTAGGTTAGGTTGCTTAGGTTGGTTGCTTTGGTTGGTTAGTTTGGTTACGTTGGTTAGGTTGGTTGGTTAGGTTAGATAGCTTACGTTGGTTAGGTTGGTTCGTTAGGTTCCTTGGTTAGGTTGGTTGGTTAGGTTGCTTGGTTAGGTTAGATAGCTTAAGTTGGTTGGTTGGTTAGGTTGGTTGGTTAGGTTGGTTGGTTAGGTTGGTTGGTTAGGTTAGATTGCTTAGGTTGGTTGGTTAGGTTGGTTGGTTACGTTGGTTGGTTGGTTGGTTAGGTTAGGTTGGGTTGGTTGGTTAGGTTAGGTTAGGTTGGTTGGTTAGGTTAGATAGCTTAGGTTGGTTGGTTAGGTTAGTTACGTTGGTTGGTTAGGTTAGATAGTTTACGTTGGTTAGGTTGGTTGGTTAGTTAGGTTGGTTGGTTAGATAGCTTTGTTTGGTTGATTAGGTTGGTTGGTTAGGTTGGTTGGTTGGTTAGGTTGGTTGGTTAGGTTGGTTGGTTGGTTAGGTTGGTTTGGTTAGGTTGGTTGGTTAGGTTAAGTTGGTTACGTTATTACATTGGTTAGGTTGGTTGGTCACGTTGGTTAGGTTGGTTTGGTTACGTTGGTTAGGTTGGTTGGTTGGTTAGGTTAGGTTAGTTTGGTTGGTTAGGTTAGGTTAGGTTGGTTAGGTTAGGTTGGTTAGGTTGCTTGGTTAGCTTGGTTGATTAGGCTGCTTGGTTAGGTTAGATAGCTTAGGTTGGTTGGTTAGGTTAGATAGCTAAGGTTGGCTGGATAGGTTAGAGAGCTTAGGTTGTTTGGTTAGCTTGGTTGATTAGGCTGCTTGGTTAGGTTAGATAGCTTAGGTTGGTTGGTTAAATTAGATAGCTTAGGTTGGTTTGGTTAGGTTAGATAGCTTAGGTTGGTTGGTTAGGTTAGATAGCTAAGGTTGGTTGGATAGGTTAGAGAGCTTAGGTTGTTTGGTTAGGTTGGTTGGTTAGTTAGGTTGGTTTGTTAGGTTGGTTAGGTTGGTTGGTTGGTTAGTTTGGTTGGTTGGTTAGGTTAGGTTGGTTAGGTTAGGTTGGTTAGGTTAGGTTGCTTAGGTTGGTTGCTTAGGTTGGTTACGTTGGGTAGGTTGGTTGGTTACGTTGGTTAGGCTGGTTGGTTGGTTAGGTTAGTTGGTTGGTTAGGTTAGGTTAGGTTGGTTAGGTTAGTTGGTTGGTTAGGTAAGGTTAGGTTGGTTACGTTGGTTGGTTACGTTGGTTAGGATGGTTGGTTACGTTGGTTAGGTTAGGTTGGGTTGGTTGGTTAGGTTAGGTTAGGTTGGTTCGTTAGGTTCTTTGGTTAGGTTGGTTGGTTAGGTTGCTTGGTTAGGTTTGTTGGTTAGGTTGCTTGGTTAGGTTTGTTGGTTATGTTGCTTGGTTAGGTTGCTTGGTTAGGTTGGTTGGTTAGGTAGCTTGGTTAGGTTGCTTGGTTAGGTTAGATAGCTTAGGTTGGTTGGTTAGGTTAGATAGCTAAGGTTGGTTGGATAGGTTGGTTGGTTAGGTTAGATAGCTTAGGTTGGTTGGTTAGGTTGGTTGGTTAGTTAGGTTGGTTTGTTAGGTTGGTTAGGTTGGTTGGTTGGTTAGGTTGGTTAGTTAAGTTAGGTTGGTTAGGTTAGGTTGCTTAGGTTGGTTGCTTAGGTTGGTTGCTTAGGTTGGTTGGTTAGGTAAGATAGCTAAGGTTGGTTGGATAGGTTGGTTGGTTAGGTTAGATAGCTAAGGTTGGTTGGATAGGTTGGTTGGTTAGGTTAGATAGCTTAGGTTGGTTGGTTAGGTTGGTTGGTTACATTGGTTAGGTTGGTTGGTTAGGTTGCCTGGTTAGGTTGGTTGATTAGGTTGGTTGGTTAGGTTGGTTGGTTAGGTTGCTTGGTTAGGTTGTTTGGTTAGGTTGGTTGGTTAGGTTCCTTAGTTAGGTTAGATAGGCTACCAACAATTACAGCCCTTTTTCTATTTCTACAAACCTAGCCTAAACTAACCTAACTTAACCTGCAAACCTAGCCTATTTCCTAGTCAAAACAAACATAACCTAATCTAAGCTAACCTAACCTAACCTAACGTAACTAACTCCTGGATACCTATTTACTGTTAGGTGAATAGATGTATTCGGTGATAGGAAACGCTACCTACAATTACAGCCCTTCTTCTTTTTCTATTTCTACAAACCTAGCCCATTTCCTAGCCTAAACTAACCTAACCTAAGGTAATCTAACTAACTCCTGGATACCTATTTACTGCTACGTGAACAGAGAAGACACGCTACCAACAATTACTGCCATATTTCTATTTCAACAAAAATAGCCTATTTCTTAGCCTAAACTAATCTAACCTAATTAAACCTAACCTAACCTAATCTAACCTTACCTATATATATACTTCACTACTCACTATCATCATCACTACCACACTACTCACTAACATCATCACTACCTCACTACTCACCATCATCATCACTACCTCTCTACTCACCATCATCATCACTTCCTCACTACTCACCATCATCATCACTACCACAATACTCACTAACATCATCACTACCTCACTACTCACCATCATCATCACTACCACAATACTCACTAACATCATCACTACCTCCCTATTCACCATAATCATCATTACCTCACTACTCACCATCACTACCACACTACTCACTAACATCATCACTACCACACTACTCACTAACATCATCACTACCGCACTACTCACCATCATCATCATTACCTCACTACTCACCATCACTACCACACTACTCACCATCATCACTACCACACTACTCACCATCATCATCATTACCTCACTACTCACTATCATTATCACTACCTCTCTACTCACCATCATCATCACTACCTCTCTACTCACCATCATCATTACCACACTACTCACCATCATCACTACCACACTACTCACCATCATCATCATTACCTCACTACTCACTATCATCATCACTACCTCTCTACTCACCATCATCATCACTACCTCTCTACTCACCATCATCATCACTACCTCTCTACTCACCATCATCATCACTACCTCTCTACTCACCATCATCATCACTACCTCTCTACTCACCATCATCATTACCTCACTACTCACTAACATCATCACTACCACACTACTCACCATCATCATCACTTCCTCACTACTCACTAACATCATCACAACCTCACTACTCACCATCATCATCATTACCTCACTACTCACCATCACTACCACACTACTCACCATCATCACTACCTCACTACTCACCATCATCATCACTACTTCTCTACTCACCACCATCATCATTTCCTCACTACTCACTAACATCATCATCATCACTACTCACCATTATCACTACTTACCATCAACACTACCACACTACTCTTAAACATCATCACTACCACACTACTCACCATCATCATCACTACCACACTACTCACCATCATCACTACCACACTACTCGGTGAGTAGTGTGGTAGTGATAGTGAGTAGTGATGATGGTGAGTAGTGAGGTAGTGATGATGATGGTGAGTAGTGTGGTAGTGATGATGATAGTGAATAGTGTGGCAGTGATGATGATAGTGAGTAGTGAGGTAGTGATGGTGAAGTGTGGTAGTGATGATGATGGTGAGTAGTCAGGTAGTGATGATGATGGTGAGTAGTGAGGTAAAGATGATGATGGTGAGTAGTGTTGTAGTTATGATGATAGTGAATTTTGTGGTAGTGATGATGATAGTGAGTAGTGTAGTAGTGATGATGGTGAATAGTGTGGTAGTGATGATGATGGTGAGAAGTGATGATAGTGAGTAGTGATGATGATAGTGAATAGTGTGGTAGTGATGATGATGGTGAGTAGTGTGGTAGTGATTATGATAGTGAGGTAGTGATGATGATAGTGAGTAGTGAGGTAGGGATGATGATAGTGAATAGTGTGGTAGTGATGATGATGGTGAGTAGTGTGGTAGTGATAATGATAGTGAATAGTGTGGTAGTGATGATGATGGTGAGTAGTGACCACAAGTATACTGGACTAAAGTATACTCTCAGTATACAGCAAAAAAGGGGAGTTATACTTCTTAGTGTATATATATATATCCACATCTATCGTTGTGGTGTATTTTTAGACCGTTAAATAATTAAATTTTAAATCCCTACCTCCTTTCAAATTTGAACCATGACGGTTAACGGTATTGTCAACCGTTAAATAATTCAATTTGAAATGTCTTCCCGCTACTTGTTCTATTTGGGTGTTGGTGTCCATGCTTCTAATATTGCTGGGTTTGGTTCATACAGTTTAGCCAATACACCAAAATAAAAGTGGTTTGGAAGAGTTACAGTTGTATTTTAAACTTTATCTTGTATATATTTTAAGGCGTGGAGTCTCTTGGGGCCTCTATCTCTTTCACTCTTCACGCTGAAGCTGTTTTTGTTCCTTCATGTTAAATTAAGCTGTTTTTGTTTCTTGACGCTGAAGCTTTTTTGTTCCTTCATGCTAAAGCTGTTTTTGTTTCTTAACGCTGAAGCTGTTTTTGTTCCTTCATGTTATAGCTGTCTTTGTTTCTTGTCGCTGAAGCTGTTTTTGTTCCTTCATGCTAAAGCTGTTTTTGTTTCTTGACGCTGAAGCTGTTTTTGTTCCTTCATGTTATAGCTGTCTTTGTTTCTTGTCGCTGAAGCTGTTTTTGTTCCTTCATGCTAAAGCTGTTTTTGTTTCTTGACGCTGAAGCTGTTTTTGTTCCTTCATGTTATAGCTGTCTTTGTTTCTTGACGCTGAAGCTGTTTTTGTTCCTTCATGTTAAAGCTGTTTTTGTTTCTTGACGCTGAAGCTGTTTTTGTTCCTTCATGTTAAAGCTGTTTTAGTTCCTTCATGCTAAAGCTGTTTTTGTTCCTTCATGCTAAAGCTGTTTTTGTTTCTTGACGCTGAAGCTGTTTTTGTTCCTTCATGTTAAAGCTGTTTTTGTTTCTTGACGCTGAAGCTGTTTTTGTTCCTTCATGCTAAAGCTGTTTTAGTTCCTTCATGCTAAAGCTGTTTTTGTTCCTTCATGCTAAAGCTGTTTTTGTTTCTTGACGCTGAAGCTGTTTTTGTTCCTTCATGCTAAAGCTGTTTTAGTTCCTTCATGCTAAAGCTGTTTTTGTTCCTTCATGCTAAAGCTGTTTTTGTTTCTTGACGCTGAAGCTGTTTTTGTTCCTTCATGTTAAAGTTGTTTTTGTTTCTTGACGCTGAAGCTGTTTTTGTTCCTTCATGTTAAAGCTGTTTTAGTTCCTTCATGCTAAAGCTGTTTTTGTTCCTTCATGCTAAAGCTGTTTTTGTTTCTTGGCGCTGAAGCTGTTTTTGTTCCTTCATGCTAAAGCTGTTTTTGTTCCTTCATGCTAAAGCTGTTTTTGTTTCTTGACGCTGAAGCTGTTTTGTTTCTTGGCGCTGAAGCTGTTTTTGTTCCTTCATGCTAAAGCTGTTTTTGTTCCTTCATGCTAAAGCTGTTTTAGTTCCTTCATGCTAAAGCTGTTTTTGTTCCTTCATGCTAAAGCTGTTTTTGTTTCTTGACGCAGAAGCTGTTTTTGTTCCTTCATGCTAAAGCTGTTTTTGTTTCTTGACGCTGAAGCTGTTTTTGTTTCTTGGCGCTGAAGCTGTTTTTGTTTCTTGACGCTGAAGCTGTTTTTGTTTCTTGACGCTGAAGCTGTTTTTGTTTCTTGACGCTGAAGCTGTTTTTGTTCCTTCATGTTAAAGCTGTTTTAGTTCCTTCATGCTAAAGCTGTTTTTGTTCCTTCATGGTAAAGCTGTTTTTGTTTCTTGACGCTGAAGCTGTTTTTGTTCCTTCATGTTAAAGCTGTTTTTGTTTCTTGACGCTGAAGCTGTTTTTGTTCCTTCATGCTAAAGCTGTTTTAGTTCCTTCATGCTAAAGCTGTTTTTGTTCCTTCATGCTAAAGCTGTTTTTGTTTCTTGACGCTGAAGCTGTTTTTGTTCCTTCATGCTAAAGCTGTTTTAGTTCCTTCATGCTAAAGCTGTTTTTGTTCCTTCATGCTAAAGCTGTTTTTGTTTCTTGACGCTGAAGCTGTTTTTGTTCCTTCATGTTAAAGCTGTTTTTGTTTCTTGACGCTGAAGCTGTTTTAGTTCCTTCATGCTAAAGCTGTTTTTGTTCCTTCATGCTAAAGCTGTTTTTGTTTCTTGACGCTGAAGCTGTTTTTGTTCCTTCATGCTAAAGCTGTTTTAGTTCCTTCATGCTAAAGCTGTTTTTGTTCCTTCATGCTAAAGCTGTTTTTGTTTCTTGACGCTGAAGCTGTTTTTGTTCCTTCATGTTAAAGCTGTTTTTGTTTCTTGACGCTGAAGCTGTTTTTGTTCCTTCATGTTAAAGCTGTTTTAGTTCCTTCATGCTAAAGCTGTTTTTGTTCCTTCATGCTAAAGCTGTTTTTGTTTCTTGGCGCTGAAGCTGTTTTTGTTCCTTCATGCTAAAGCTGTTTTTGTTCCTTCATGCTAAAGCTGTTTTTGTTTCTTGACGCTGAAGCTGTTTTTGTTTCTTGGCGCTGAAGCTGTTTTTGTTCCTTCATGCTAAAGCTGTTTTTGTTCCTTCATGCTAAAGCTGTTTTAGTTCCTTCATGCTAAAGCTGTTTTTGTTCCTTCATGCTAAAGCTGTTTTTGTTTCTTGGCGCTGAAGCTGTTTTTGTTCCTTCATGCTAAAGCTGTTTTTGTTCCTTCATGCTAAAGCTGTTTTTGTTTCTTGACGCTGAAGCTGTTTTTGTTTCTTGGCGCTGAAGCTGTTTTTGTTCCTTCATGCTAAAGCTGTTTTTGTTCCTTCATGCTAAAGCTGTTTTAGTTCCTTCATGCTAAAGCTGTTTTAGTTCCTTCATGCTAAAGCTGTTTTTGTTCCTTCATGCTAAAGCTGTTTTTGTTTCTTGACGCTGAAGCTGTTTTTGTTCCTTCATGCTAAAGCTGTTTTTGTTTCTTGACGCTGAAGCTGTTTTTGTTTCTTGGCGCTGAAGCTGTTTTTGTTTCTTGACGCTGAAGCTGTTTTTGTTCCTTCATGCTAAAGCTGTTTTTGTTTCTTGGCGCTGAAGCTGTTTTTGTTCCTTCATGCTAAAGCTGTTTTTGTTCCTTCATGCTAAAGCTGTTTTTGTTTCTTGACGCTGAAGCTGTTTTTGTTTCTTGGCGCTGAAGCTGTTTTTGTTCCTTCATGCTAAAGCTGTTTTTGTTCCTTCATGCTAAAGCTGTTTTAGTTCCTTCATGCTAAAGCTGTTTTTGTTCCTTCATGCTAAAGCTGTTTTTGTTTCTTGACGCTGAAGCTGTTTTTGTTCCTTCATGCTAAAGCTGTTTTTGTTTCTTGACGCTGAAGCTGTTTTTGTTTCTTGGCGCTGAAGCTGTTTTTGTTTCTTGACGCTGAAGCTGTTTTTGTTTCTTGACGCTGAAGCTGTTTTTGTTCCTTCATGTTAAAGCTGTTTTAGTTCCTTCATGCTAAAGCTGTTTTTGTTCCTTCATGGTAAAGCTGTTTTTGTTTCTTGACGCTGAAGCTGTTTTTGTTCCTTCATGTTAAAGCTGTTTTTGTTTCTTGACGCTGAAGCTGTTTTTGTTCCTTCATGCTAAAGCTGTTTTAGTTCCTTCATGCTAAAGCTGTTTTTGTTCCTTCATGCTAAAGCTGTTTTTGTTTCTTGACGCTGAAGCTGTTTTTGTTCCTTCATGCTAAAGCTGTTTTAGTTCCTTCATGCTAAAGCTGTTTTTGTTCCTTCATGCTAAAGCTGTTTTTGTTTCTTGACGCTGAAGCTGTTTTTGTTCCTTCATGTTAAAGCTGTTTTTGTTTCTTGACGCTGAAGCTGTTTTTGTTCCTTCATGTTAAAGCTGTTTTAGTTCCTTCATGCTAAAGCTGTTTTTGTTCCTTCATGCTAAAGCTGTTTTTGTTTCTTGGCGCTGAAGCTGTTTTTGTTCCTTCATGCTAAAGCTGTTTTTGTTCCTTCAAGCTAAAGCTGTTTTTGTTTCTTGACGCTGAAGCTGTTTTTGTTTCTTGGCGCTGAATCTGTTTTTGTTTCTTGACGCTGAAGCTGTTTTTGTTTCTTGACGCTGAAGCTGTTTTTGTTTCTTGACGCTGAAGCTGTTTTTGTTCCTTCATGCTAAAGCTGTTTTTGTTCCTTCATGTTAAAGCTGTTTTTGTTTCTTGACGCTGAAGCTGTTTTTGTTCCTTCATGTTAAAGCTGTTTTAGTTCCTTCATGCTAAAGCTGTTTTTGTTCCTTCATGCTAAAGCTGTTTTTGTTTCTTGAAGCTGAAGCTGTTTTTGTTCCTTCATGCTAAAGCTGTTTTTGTTCCTTCATGCTAAAGCTGTTTTTGTTTCTTGACGCTGAAGCTGTTTTTGTTTCTTGGCGCTGAAGCTGTTTTTGTTCCTTCATGCTAAAGCTGTTTTTGTTCCTTCATGCTAAAGCTGTTTTTGTTTCTTGACGCTGAAGCTGTTTTTGTTCCTTCAAGCTAAAGCTGTTTTTGTTTCTTGACGCTGAAGCTGTTTTTGTTTCTTGGCGCTGAATCTGTTTTTGTTTCTTGACGCTGAAGCTGTTTTTGTTTCTTGACGCTGAAGCTGTTTTTGTTTCTTGACGCTGAAGCTGTTTTTGTTTCTTGACGCTGAAGCTGTTTTTGTTTCTTGACGCTGAAGCTGTTTTTGTTTCTTGACGCTGAAGCTGTTTTTGTTTCTTGACGCTGAAGCTGTTTTTGTTTCTTGACGCTGAAGCTGTTTTTGTTTCTTGACGCTGAAGCTGTTTTTGTTTCTTGACGCTGAAGCTGTTTTTGTTTCTTGACGCTGAAGCTGTTTTTGTTTCTTGACGCTGAAGCTGTTTTTGTTTCTTGACGCTGAAGCTGTTTTTGTTTCTTGACGCTGAAGCTGTTTTTATTTCTTGACGCTGAAGCTGTTTTTGTTTCTTGACGCTGAAGCTGTTTTTGTTTCTTGACGCTGAAGCTGTTTTTGTTTCTTGACGCTGAAGCTGTTTTTGTTTCTTGACGCTGAAGCTGTTTTTGTTTCTTGACGCTGAAGCTGTTTTTGTTTCTTGACGCTGAAGCTGTTTTTGTTTCTTGACGCTGATGCTGTTTTTGTTTCTTGACGCTGAAGCTGTTTTTGTTTCTTGACGCTGAAGCTGTTTTTGTTTCTTGACGCTGAAGCTGTTTTTGTTTCTTGACGCTGTAGCTGTTTTTGTTTCTTGACGCTGAAGCTGTTTTTGTTTCTTGACGCTGAAGCTGTTTTTGTTTCTTGACGCTGAAGCTGTTTTTGTTTCTTGACGCTGAAGCTGTTTTTGTTTCTTGACGCTGAAGCTGTTTTTGTTTCTTGACGCTGAAGCTGTTTTTGTTTCTTGACGCTGAAGCTGTTTTTGTTTCTTGACGCTGAAGCTGTTTTTGTTTCTTGACGCTGAAGCTGTTTTTGTTTCTTGACGCTGAAGCTGTTTTTGTTTCTTGACGCTGAAGCTGTTTGTGTTTCTTGACGCTGAAGCTGTTTTTGTTTCTTGACGCTGAAGCTGTTTTTGTTTCTTGACGCTGAAGCTGTTTTTGTTTCTTGACGCTGAAGCTGTTTTTGTTTCTTGACGCTGAAGCTGTTTTTGTTTCTTGACGCTGAAGCTGTTTTTGTTTCTTGACGCTGAAGCTGTTTTTGTTTCTTGACGCTGAAGCTGTTTTTGTTTCTTGACGCTGAAGCTGTTTTTGTTTCTTGACGCTGAAGCTGTTTTTGTTTCTTGACGCTGAAGCTGTTTCTTCACGCTAAAACAGTCTGTCTTTCACGCTATTATTTGTTTTGTATAACTTTTTACTTGCAAATGCTACCAATAATTAAGTCTTAATTTCCTTCAAATATATGTTTTTAAGCAATGATTATTATGCATGGCAATGGGGAAAAAAAGTATGGCAATGGGGGTAAAAAGTATGGCAATGGGGGTAAAAAAGTATGGCAATAGGGTAAAAAAAGTATGGCAATAGGGTAAAAAAGTATGGCAATAGGGTAAAAAAAGTATGGCAATAGGGTAAAAAAGTATGGCAATAGGGTAAAAAAAGTATGGTAATAGGGTAAAAAAGTATGGCAATAGGGTAAACAAGTATGGCAATAGGGTAAAAAAAGTATGGCAATAGGGTAAAAAAGTATGGCAATAGGGTAAAAAAAGTATGGCAATAGGGTAAAAAAAGTATGGCAATAGGGTAAAAAAAAAGTATGGCAATAGGGTAAAAAAAGTATGGCAATAGGGTAAACAAGTATGGCAATAGGGTAAAAAAAGTATGGCAATAGGGTAAAAAAAAGTATGGCAATAGGGTAAACAAGTATGGCAATAGGGTAAAAAAAGTATGGCAATAGGGTAAACAAGTATGGCAATAGGGTAAAAAAGTATGGCAATAGGGTAAAAAAAGTATGGCAATTGGGTAAAAAAAGTATGGCAATGGGGCTAAAAATGCATGTGAATGGGTAAAACAGTGTTGGTAAACTCATGGCAATGTTGCAAACAATTATACTAAGATGGTTTTATGCTGTTGCATCTGCCACGAGCTGTGTTGCCCTCAGCCTGGACCTGCGGGGGGGAGGGGGTCTTTAAGATCACTAAGACAGTCTTTACTAAGTCTTGGATGGACGGTGTCCAGTTCAGCCTTAAGTGAGTCAGCCTTTTGGATGACGCCAGCAGCCAGTGAGTCATATTAGAGTCGTAGATTAACGCCCATACGCACACACACACAGCCGGTGGCCAAGTGGACAGCACGCTGGACACGTGATCGTGTGGTTACGGGTTCGATCCCGGGCGCCGGCGAGAAACGATGGGCAGAGTTTCTTTTACCCTGAATGCCTCTGTTACCTAGCAGTAAATAGGTACCTGGGAGTTAGACAGCTGCTACGGGCTGCTTCCTGTGTGTGTGTGTATGTGTGTGTGTACTCACCTAGTTGTGTTTGCGGGGGTTGAGCTCTGGCTCTTTGGTCCCTCCTCTCAACCGTCAATCAACAGGTGTACAGATTCCTGAGCCTATTGGGCTCTAGACAGAAGACAGAAGAGTTAGGGGGGGACATGATTACCACATTTAAGATTCTGAAGGGAATTGATAGGGTAGATAGAGACAGTCTATTTAGCACAAGGGGACACAGGTGGAAACTGAGTGCCCAAATGAGCCACAGAGATATTTGAAAGAACTTTTTTAGTGTCAGAGTGGTTGACAAATGGAATGCATTAGGAAGTGATGTGGTGGAGGCTGACTCCATACACAGTTTCAAGTGTAGATATGATAGAGCCCAATAGGCTCAGGAATCTGTATACCTGTTGATTGACGGTTGAGAGGCGGGACCAAAGAGCCAGAGCTCAACCCCCGCAAACACAACTAGGTGAGTACAACTAGGTGAGTACACACACACACACACACACACACACACACACACACACACACACATGTCAGTTAGCCTAAATTCTCCAATATTCATCCATAACACTGCCTCACGGGACTGCAACCTTATCAAACAAAGCAGTCTGGTATTTCTAACTGTCAACACAAATTAACAACTTAACATATCAATCATTGCAACTGTTGATAAATAGACACTAACTAACCTTGCTATGATATATAAATACAAGTGCCAAATTTGATTCAGAAGGCAACTCCAGCGTGGCCTAGTCGGATAGAACAAGTTCCTAATCCGGAAAGATCTGCGTTCGAGCCTGTCGGAACGGTTGCAAGTACAGGGCACAGATTTCTCTGTGTGTCCCCTCCTGTAGGAGCATCAGTTTCGATAGATTCTCTGGATAGCCGAAGATTGATTGACCGACTCCTTGGAATGTGGGGAAGGGTTGAAGTCCGGGGGGCCACAGACGAAAACCTGGATCCACTGACCTCGGGCAGGTCTTTCAATCCACCTGGATTTCAGGTGGGGAGAAGGGAGGCAATTTGGGTCGACACAAATAGCTTCCTGGACCCAAAACCCCTTGGATACACGGACACGGACACTCACACGGACACGCACACGGACACTCATGGACTCTGACACGAACCGAAGGTTCGTGTCAGATAATAAGAAGGGAGTTGATAATATAATAAGGTTGTATAATAATAATATAATATATAATAATAATAATAATAATATAATATAATATATAATAATAATAATAATAATATAATAATATAATATATAATAATAATAATAATATAATAATAATAATATAATAATAATAATAATATAATAACATAATTAGGTTGGTTGGTTAGGTTGGTTGGTTGGTTAGGTCGGTTGGTTGGTTAGGTCGGTTGGTTGGTTAGGTCGGTTGGTTGGTTAGGTCGGTTGGTTAGGTCGGTCGGTTGGTTAGGTCGGTCGGTTGGTTAGGTCGGTCGGTTAGGTTAGGTCGGTTGGTTAGGTTAGGTCGGTTGGTTAGGTTAGGTTGGTTGGTTAGGTTGGTTGGTTAGGTTAAGGTTGGTTGGTTAGGTTAAGGTTGGTTGGTTAGGTTAAGGTTGGTTGGTTAGGTTGGTTGGTTAGGTTGGTTGGTTAGGTTAGGTTGGTTGGTTAGGTTAGGTTGGTTGGTTAGGTTAGGTTGGTTGGTTAGGTTGGTTGGTTAGGTTGGTTGGTTGGTTAGGTTAGGTTGGTTGGTTAGGTTAGGTTGGTTGGTTAGGTTAAGGTTGGTTGGTTAGGTTGGTTGGTTAGGTTGGTTGGTTGGTTAGGTTGGTTGGTTAGGTTAGGTTGGTTGGTTAGGTTGGTTGGTTAGGTTAGGTTGCTCAGGTTAGGTTGCTCAGGTTAGGTTGGTTGGTTAGGTTAAGGTTGGTTGGTTAGGTTGGTTGGTTGGTTAGGTTGGTTGGTTAGGTTGGTTGGTTGGTTAGGTTGGTTGGTTGGTTAGATTAGGTTGGTTGGTTAGGTTAGGTTGGTTGGTTAGGTTGGTTGGTTGGTTAGGTTGGTTGGTTAGGTTAGGTTGGTTGGTTATTTTAGGTTGGTTGGTTAGGTTAGGTTGGTTGGTTAGGTTGGTTGGTTAGGTTGGTTGGTTGGTTAGGTTGGTTGGTTAGGTTAGGTTGGTTGGTTAGGTTGGTTGGTTAGGTTAGGTTGCTCAGGTTAGGTTGCTCAGGTTAGGTTGGTTGGTTAGGTTAAGGTTGGTTGGTTAGGTTGGTTGGTTGGTTAGGTTGGTTGGTTAGGTTGGTTGGTTGGTTAGGTTGGTTGGTTGGTTAGGTTGGTTGGTTAGGTTAGGTTGGTTGGTTAGGTTGGTTGGTTAGGTTAGGTTGGTTAGGTTGGTTGGTTAGGTTAAGGTTGGTTAGGTCGGTTGGTTGGTTAGGTTGGTTGGTTGGTTAGGTTGGTTGGTTAGGTTGGTTGGTTAGGTTAGGTTGGTTGGTTAGGTTAGGTTGGTTGGTTAGGTTGGTTGGTTAGGTTGGTTGGTTAGGTTGGTTGGTTGGTTAGGTTAGGTTGGTTGGTTAGGTTAGGTTGGTTGGTTAGGTTAAGGTTGGTTGGTTAGGTTGGTTGGTTAGGTTAGGTTGGTTGGTTAGGTTAGGTTGGTTGGTTAGGTTAGGTTGGTTAGGTTAAGGTTGGTTGGTTAGGTTGGTTGGTTGGTTAGGTTGGTTGGTTAGGTTGGTTGGTTGGTTAGGTTGGTTGGTTGGTTAGGTTGGTTGGTTAGGTTAGGTTGGTTGGTTAGGTTAGGTTGGTTAGGTTGGTTGGTTAGGTTAAGGTTGGTTAGGTCGGTTGGTTGGTTAGGTTGGTTGGTTGGTTAGGTTGGTTGGTTAGGTTGGTTGGTTAGGTTAGGTTGGTTGGTTAGGTTAGGTTGGTTGGTTAGGTTAGGTTGGTTGGTTAGGTTGGTTGGTTAGGTTGGTTGGTTGGTTAGGTTAGGTTGGTTGGTTAGGTTAGGTTGGTTAGGTTGGTTGGTTGGTTAGGTTGGTTGGTTAGGTTGGATGGTTAGGTTGGTTGGTTAGGTTAGGTTGCTCAGGTTAGGTTGCTCAGGCTAGGTTGCTCAGGTTAGGTTGCTCAGGTTAGGTTGCTCAGGTTAGGTTGCTCAGGTTAGGTTACATTGCTTAGGTTGGTTGGTTACGTTGGTTAGGTTAGGTTGCTCAGGTTAGGTTACATTGCTTAGGTTGGTTGGTTAGGTTGGTTGGTTGGTTAGGTTGGTTGGTTAGGTTGCTTGGTTAGGTTAGATAGCTTAGGTTGGTTGGTTAGGTTAGATAGCTTAGGTTGGTTGGTTAGGTTAGATAGCTTAGGTTGGTTGGTTAGGTTAGGTTGCTTAGGTTGGTTGGTTAGGTTGGTTGCTTACGTTGGTTAGGTTGGTTGGTTAGGTTCCTTGGTTAGGTTGGTTGGTTAGGTTGCTGGTTAGGTTGGTTGGATAGAATGGTTAGATAGCTTAGGTTGGTTGGTTAGGTTAGATAGCTTAGGTTGGTTGGTTAGGTTGGTTGGTTATGTTGGTTGGTTAGGTTAGATAGCTTAGGTTGGTTGGTTAGGTTGGTTGGTTATGTTGGTTGGTTAGGTTGGTTGATTAGGTTGCTTGGTTAGGTTAGATAGCTTAAGTTGGTTGGTTAGGTTAGTTGGTTAGGTTAGATTGCTTAGGTTGGTTAGGTTGGTTGGTTGGTTAGGTTGGTTGGTTAGGTTAGTTGGTTAGGTTAGATTGCTTAGGTTGGTTGGTTAGGTTAGGTTGGGTTGGTTGGTTGGTTAGGTTGGTTGGTTAGGTTAGATTGCTTAGGTTGGTTGGTTAGGTTAGGTTGGGTTGGTTGGTTAGGTTAGATAGCTTAGGTTGGTTGGTTAGGTTAGATAGCTTAGGTTGGTTGGTTGGTTTGTTAGGTTGGTTAGGTTAGGTTAGGTTAGGTTGGTTGGTTGGTTGGTTAGGTTGGTTGGTTGGTTAGGTTAGGTTGCTTAGGTTGGTTGCTTAGGTTGGTTACATTGGTTAGGTTGGTTGGTTACGTTGGTTAGGTTGGTTGGTTAGGTTGGTTGGTTAGGTTGGTTGGTTAGGTTGGTTGGTTAGGTTGGTTGATTAGGTTGGTTGGTTACGTTGGTTGATTAGGTTGGTTGGTTACGTTGGTTGATTAGGTTGGTTGGTTACATTGGTTAGGTTGGTTGGTTAGGTTGCTTGGTTAGGTTGGTTGGTTAGGTTCCTTGGTTAGGTTAGATAGGCTACCAACAATTACAGCCCTTTTTCTATTTCTATTTCTACAAACCTAGCCTAAACTAACCTAACTTAACCTGCAAACCTAGCCTATTTCCTAGTCAAAACAAACATAACCTAATCTAAGCTAACCTAACCTAACCTAACGTAACTAACTCCTGGATACCTATTTACTGTTAGGTGAATAGATGTATTCGGTGATAGGAAACGCTACCTACAATTACAGCCCTTCTTCTTTTTCTATTTCTACAAACCTAGCCTATTTCCTAGCCTAAACTAACCTAACCTAAGGTAATCTAACTAACTCCTGGATACCTATTTACTGCTACGTGAACAGAGAAGACACGCTACCAACAATTACTGCCCTATTTCTATTTCAACAAAAATAGCCTATTTCTTAGCCTAAACTAATCTAACCTAATTAAACCTAACCTAACCTAATCTAACCTTACCTATATATATACTTCACTACTCACTATCATCATCACTACCACACTACTCACTAACATCATCACTACCTCACTACTCACCATCATCATCACTACCTCTCTACTCACCATCATCATCACTACCTCTCTACTCACCATCATCATTACCTCACTACTCACCATCATCATCACTACCTCACCATCATCATCACTACCTCACCATCATCATCACTACCTCTCTACTCACCATCATCATCACTACCTCTCTACTCACTAACATCATCACTACCTCTCTACTCACCATCATCATCACTACCACACTACTCACTAACATCATCACTACCTCACTACTCACCATCATCATCACTACCTCTCTACTCACCATCATCATCACTACCTCACTACTCACCATCATCATCACTACCACAATACTCACTAACATCATCACTACCTCACTACTCACCATCATCATCACTACCTCTACTCACCATCATCATCACTACCTCACTACTCACCATCATCATCACTACCACACTACTCACTAACATTATCACTACTCACCATCATCATCACTACCACAATACTCACTAACATCATCACTACCTCACTACTCACCATCATCATCACTACCACAATACTCACTAACATCATCACTACCTCACTACTCACCATCATCATCACTACCACACTACTCACTAACATCATCACTACCTCACTACTCACCATCATCATCACTACCTCTCTACTCACCATCATCATCACTACCTCTCTAATCACCATCATCATTACCTCACTACTCACCATCATCATCACTACCTCTCTACTCACCATCATCATCACTACCTCTCTACTCACCATCATCATCACTACCTCTCTACTCACTAACATCATCACTACCACACTACTCGCCATCATCATCATTACCTCACTACTCACCATCATCATCACTACCTCTCTACTCACCATCATCATCACTACCTCTCTACTCACTAACATCATCACTACCACACTACGCGCCATCGTCATCATTACCTCACTACTCACCATCATCAACATTACCTCACTACTCACCATCACTACCACACTACTCACCATCATCACTACCTCACTACTCACCATCATCATCACTACTTCTCTACTCACCACCATCACCATTTCCTCACTACTCACTAACATCATCACTTCCTCACTACTCACCATCATCATCATCATCACTACTCACCATTATCACTACCCACCATCATCACTACCACACTACTCATAAACATCATCACTACAACACTACTCACCATCATCACTTCCACATTACTCACTATCATCACCACCACACTACTCGGTGAGTAGTGTGGTAGTGATAGTGAGTAGTGATGATGGTGAGTAGTGAGGTAGTGATGATGATGGTGAGTAGTGTGGTAGTGATCATGATGGTGAGTAGTGTGGTAGTGATGATGATAGTGAATAGTGTGGTAGTGATGATGATAGTGAGTAGTGAGGTAGTGATGATGATGGTGAAGTGTGGTAGTGATGATGATGGTGAGTAGTGTGGTAGTGATGATGATGGTGAGTAGTGAGGTAGTGATGATGATGGTGAGTAGTGTGGTAGTGATGATGATGGTGAGTAGTGAGGTAGTGATGATGATGGTGAGTAGTGTGGTAGTGATGATGATAGTGAAGTGTGGTAGTGATGATGATGGTGAATAGTGTGGTAGTGATGATGATAGTGAGTAGTGAGGTAGTGATGATGATGGTGAGAAGTGATGATAGTGAGTAGTGTGGTAGTGATGATGGTGAGTAGTGAGGTAGTGATGATGATAGTGAGTAGTGAGGTAGTGATGATGATGGTGAGTAGTGAGGTAGTGATGATGATGGTGAGTAGTGTGGTAGTGATGATGATGGTGAGTAGTGTGGTAGTGATGATGATAGTGATGTAGTGATGATGATGGTGAGTAGTGAGGTAAAGATGATGATGGTGAGTAGTGTGGTAGTGATGATGATAGTGAATAGTGTGGTAGTGATGATGATAGTGAGTAGTGTAGTAGTGATGATGGTGAATAGTGTGGTAGTGATGATGATGGTGAGAAGTGATAGAAGTGATGATAGTGAGTAGTGATGATAATAGTGAATAGTGTGGTAGTGATGATGATGTGAGTAGTGTGGTAGTTATTATGATAGTGAGGTAGTGATGGTGATAGTGAGGTAGTGATGATGATAGTGAATAGTGTGGTAGTGATGATGATGGTGAGTAGTGTGGTAGTGTTAATGATAGTGAATAGTGTGGTAGTGATGATGATGGTGAGTAGTGATGATGATAGTAAGTAGTGAGGTAGTGATGATGGTGAGTAGTGAGGTAGTGATGATGATAGTGAGTAGTGAGGTAGTGATGATGATGGTGAGTAGTGTGGTAGTGATGATGATGGTGAGTAGTGTGGTAGTGATGATGATGGTGAGTAGTGATAGAAGTGATGATAGTGAGTAGTGTGGTAGTGATGATGATGGTGAGTAGTGTGGTAGTGATGATGATAGTGAGTAGTGAGGTAGTTATGATGATGGTGAGTAGAGTGGTAGTGATGATGATGGTGAGTAGTGAGGTAGTGATGATGATAGTGAATAGTGTGGTAGTGATGATGATGGTGAGTAGTGTGGTAGTGATGATGATAGTGAGGTAGTGATGCTGATGGTGAGAAGTGATGATAGAGAGTAGTGGTAGTGATGTTGGTGAGTAGTGAGGTAGTGATGATAGTGAATAGTATGGTAGTGATGATGGTGAGTAGTGTGGTAGTGATGATAGTGAGTAGTGTGGTTAGTGATGTTGATCGTGAGTATTGTAGTAGTGATGATGATAGCGAGTAGTGAGGTAGTGATGATGATGGTGAGTAGTGAGGTAGTGATGATGATGGTGAGTAGTGTGATAGTGATGATGATGGTGAGTAGTGAGGTAGTGATGATGTTGCTAAGTAGTGTGGTTAGTGATGTTGATCGTGAGTATTGTGGTAGTGATGATGATAGTGAGTATTGTGGTAGTGATGATGGTGAGTAGTGAGGTAGTGATGATGATGGTGAGGTAGTGATGATGATGGTGAGGTAGTGATGATGGTTAAGAGTAGTGTGGTAGTGATGATGGTGAGTAGTGATGATGGTGAGTAGTGATGATGATAGTGAGTAGTGAGGAAGTGATGATGTTAGTGAGTAGTGAGGTAGTGATGATGGTGAGTAGTGTGGTAGTGATGGTGAGTAGTGAGGTAGTGATGATGGTGAGTAGTTTGGTAGTGATGGTGAGTAGTGAGGTAATGATGATGATGATGATAGTGAGGTAGTGATGATGATGGTTAGTAGTGAGGTAATGATGATGATGGTGAGTAGAAAGGTAGTGATGATGATGGTGAGTAGAGAGGTAGTGATGATGATGGTGAGGTAGTGATGATGATGGTGAGTATTGAGGTAATGATGATGGTGAGTAGAGAGGTAGTGATGATGATGGTGAGTAGAGAGGTAGTGATGATGATGGTGAGTAGTGAGGAAGTGATGATGTTAGTGAGTAGTGAGGTAGTGATGATGGTGAGTAGTGTGGTAGTGATGGTGAGTAGTGAGGTAATGATGATGATGGTGAGTAGTGTGGGAGTGATGATGGTGAGTAGTGTGGTAGTGATGGTGAGTAGTGAGGTAATGATGATGATGGTGAGTAGTGAGGTAGTGATGATGTTAGTGAGTATTGTGGTAGTGATGATGATGGTGAGTAGTGAGGTAGTGATGATGTTAGTGAGTAGTGTGGTAGTGATGATGATAGTGAGTAGTGAAGTATATATAGGTAAGGTTAGATTAGGTTTAATTAGGTTAGATTAGTTTAGGCTAAGAAATAGGCTATTTTTGTTGAAATAGAAATAGGGCAGTAATTGTTGGTAGCGTGTCTTCTCTGTTCACGTAGCAGTAAATAGGTATGCAGGAGTTAGTTAGATTACCTTAGGTTAGGTTAGTTTAGGCTAGGAAATAGGCTAGGTTTGTAGAAATAGAAAAAGAAGAAGGGCTGTAATTGTAGGTAGCGTTTCCTATCACCGAATACATCTATTCACGTAACAGTAAATAGGTATCCAGGAGTTAGTTACGTTAGGTTAGGTTAGGTTAGCTTAGATTAGGATATGTTTGTTTTGACTAGGAAATAGGCTAGGTTTGCAGGTTAAGTTAGGTTAGTTTAGGCTAGGTTTGTAGAAATACCTGCCAGACCCCCCACACCAGCCAGACCCCCCACACCAGCCAGACCTGCAACAGCAGGTCTGTGTTTGCTGGTCACAACAGCATCTGAACCAGCAAACACAGCCACAACAGCAACTGTACCAGCAAACACAGTCACAACAGCAACTGTACCAGCAAACACAGCCACAACAGCATCTATACCAGCAAACACAGTCACAACAGCATCTGTACCAGCAAACACAGTCACAACAGCAACTGTACCAACAAGTACAGCCACAACAGCAACTGTACCAACAAGTACAGCCACAACAGCAACTGTACCAACAAGTACAGCCACAACAGCAACTGTACCAACAAGTACAGCCACAACAGCAACTGTACCAACAAGTACAGCCACAACAGCAACTGTACCAGCAAACACAGCCACAACAGCAACTGTACCAGCAAACACAGCCACAACAGCAACTGTACCAGCAAACACAGTCACAACAGCAACTGTACCAGCAAACACTGCCACAACAGCAACTGTACCAGCAAACACAGCCACAACAGCATCTGTACCAGCAAACACAGTCACAACAGCAACTGTACCAACAAGTACAGCCACAACAGCAACTGTACCAGCAAACACAGTCACAACAGCAACTGTACCAGCAAACACAGTCACAACAGCATCTGTACCAGCAAACACAGCCACAACAGCAACTGTACCAGCAAACACAGTCACAACAGCAACTGTACCAGCAAACACAGCCACAACAGCATCTGTACCAGCAAACACAGCCACAACAGCAACTGTACCAGCAAACACAGCCACAACAGCAACTGTACCAGCAAACACAGCCACAACAGCAACTGTACCAGCAAACACTGCCACAACAGCATCTGTACCAACAAACACAGCCACAAGAGCATCTGTACCAGCAAACACAGCCACAACAATAACAACAGCTGTACCAACAAACACAGCCACAAGAGCATCTGTACCAGCAAACACAGCCACAACAATAACAACAGCTGTACCAACAAACACAGCCACCACCACAACATCACCTGTAACAACAACACTTGTAACAACAAATGCCTACCTTAGTTAGTTAGTAGTATGACTAGCCTAGTTAGTAATATGCCGACCATCTTGGCTTTAGACACTTGAGTTATCCTGGGTGTGGCATGCCTGCCTCGACCATTCTCACTTTGTTTACTCTTGTTCTTAAGAGGTCTTTGTCATCATTACGTCTCTGCTGAGTTGTTTACTAAGCTATTTCTGTTGATACATATACATACACACACACACACACACACACACACACACACACAC